>NW_023397099.1:1203865-1320467 GCF_011125445.2 Fundulus heteroclitus | reverse complement strand
CTTATTTTATGAGCGCATGCCTGTAGCCACAGCTGCCCTGGAGCAGACTGACAGAAGCGAGGCTGCACAGTACCACGTTTGTGTTAAATCTCATTGCACAAAATGTAAATAATTTAATTGTGCTAAAATTTGATCTCTGGACATGTCTCTCAGTCTTCCTTAGCTAGACCCCTACTCTAGCATAAAACATACTAAACGCTCATAAAAAAGAATTCATGATTTTTCGTGTAATCGGGTTAAATCAGTTCTATCTAAACTAAGTAATCTAAAAGAAATTATTGCTGTAATTTAATTATTTTAGTATGCCATGGAACTTGTTATAATCTCAGGTTTTGGACAGGTGAGTAGCCTCAGTGTGCACATATTGCTCACATAGGTCCAGAGAATGCTCAGACACATGGAAAATTTTGGGGGAGCATTGATTGTGTCTCCTTTTTGTAGCATTTGTATTCAATTTGGATGTAAATAAAAATTGTTGCGAACCTGATGGTATCCCAAACATTAAATTACAACTGTAGAAATTACAACTATTTACTATTTAGCATACTGTTATCTGGGTGCTCAAAGGTCAATTCAACCCAAAGATTTAACCCTTAAGGTGGGTTAATTTACATACCTGGGGACAATGCTCTACAAAAAGTGGTGTGGTAAGAGAGGGGTGAAGAGGACAATCACCAACCATCTATGCGGTGGCTTTCACATACCCAAATAAGAAAAACAGTAAGCAGCTGCTTGTTACTTGAATTCAGTTACAGCATAGAAAACATTCCAAGACATCGGCATTAAACCTTTTTCAAAATAAATCTGCCCAGGCAAAAGTACTTATTTCTATATAAGAAATTAAAGGGAGTCCGCGGGGAGGGAGAAATCAGACGCAACGGTCGTAACGGCTCATTACTGCGTCTAGCATCTTCCACACAGCAGCGTGGAAGATGCGTTGGCCCCTATCTGTGTGGAGGAAGGAAAACAAGCCTTTGTTTCTCACTGTGGTTTTATCATTTCAGGGGCGTGGTCTCGTAGGTATAGGAGCCTGGGCCCTAAACCGTGTTGCATGCTGTGAGCCGTAATCCCTTCTGCAATTTTATGGCACAACACTCACATATTTGAATGTCAGCTACTGGAAAGACATCTAGCAGGTGTTTTAGAGGTTTTCCATTTGTGATTAACCTTTTTTATTACCTGTAGGATGAGGAAATGCTAATTGTTTGGGAATAGCCTTACACCCTTTCCAGATTGATTTGCAGGAACAGTTGCTTCTTTAAGATCATGGGTGATGTTTTTCTTCTTGGCATTGTGTTAATACACATCTGGAATCGCAAATCCCTGAAACTCCTGCTTTTATGGAGATGTCAGTGAGTCAAGTAAGTTAAATCATTATAAAGTAAATAACTATGCTCTAGCTGTGAACAATATAAGTAGGGTTTTTGTACTTTTATCAGCAAAATATTCACAAAATCATATTTGTGTGAAATCTGCAAAGATCCTGTCATTACAATTTGCATGAAAAGACATATTTGGCTCATGAAAATAAATGGAAAGGTATTATCACTTAACTCTACAAAATGCATTTGGAAGGTATTAAAATGTGACAAGGTCATCATGAGATGCCCATTGATTGCTCACTAGAAAACACTAAGCACCCTCAGACCACGACGGCAGGATGAAGAGCTTTTTCTGGTAGCGGTTTGCAGCTGGACCATACGAGCACACGTTTGTCCCTCCCTGAGTGTTTAACCCTCACGTTTAGACTTATTATTACCCTCAAGCAGCATCTATGTTTATATTTCTTTCCACTTTTTCAATATCGAACTTTCTTTCTTTTGCTCCTCCTTCTTTCCTACCCAGAGTGATTTCTTAAGAACTATTTGCTAATCTTGTTCAAAAAGCCTTGTAGCGTAATCTGTTCTCCTCTAACATGGATGGCCACAACTGGAAAAGCAAACACTATTCTTGTGTATCTTTCAGTATGGGGATATTATGTTTTTATGTCATGTGCTTGACTGAGTGAAAACATGGTTTTACTGTACCAAACTATTAGTTGGCTGTTCTAGTAATCTGGCAGTGTGGTGTGATGCTAAGCACTAAGACTCTCTACCAGGTAAAATGTTTTGTAAAAATAAAAATTCTAATATTTCTTGTGGTAAATGGACTGAATTTATATCCTGATTTTCTTCTGATACTGACTTCTTACAATATAGCTGCATGCACCCAATTGCACTTTCCAACACACACACACATTCAAACACTAATACGCAGAAGAGCAACTTGGGGTTAAATGCCTTTCCCCGAGGAACATTGCAGAGAGCAGCTGTAATTGAACCCACAACCTTCCAAAAGCAAGACACCTAATCCAACCAGTGAGCTAGAGTTGCTCCAGTATCACTCAATTTACATGTTCGCCCATGTTTAATGTAAGACCTAGAAAGGAAAATTACTAAAGTTGTCGTTAGTCAATTTAAAAAACAAGAGGGTCAGAAGATGAGTCTAACAACCACTTTGTTGCTGTATGTACTGGTATTTAGAAAATACAATGGGAATCTTCACCCTCTTTCACTCTTTCACTTTCTCTGTTTTCATTGGTTCTCATCTTGGGTCGACAGATTTCTCCTGAGGCACATTGGAATTGGGTTTCATTTACTTGCTGCTGTTGCTACTCCATACATGAAGGCACAGATTGGACCTTTAACAACTTCAACTTTTCTTTTTGCTCTGTCCATGGAGCTTTCTTGTAATCAGTTCCTTTTCTCTCCCCTTTTGCCTTGGTTGTTGTGTCAGGCAGTGAGATTGTTGATTTTTACTTGCAAGATGCACAAGAGCATAACAAAACAGGACCTCTCCGTGATCTTTTCCTGCTACAGAAAAGCCTGATAAGCCAAGTGACGTCTTTGGAAGAGGAAAATGTGAAGTGCATACTTAAGAATCTTTTTTGATTGTTTAGTTTATCAGTGGTGGATTTTTGGTTTTTAACTATTAGTATCATGCAGTCAAACTTTGGGAAAGGTTTTTATTCCATCCTGAATCTTTCAGTACAAAGCTAAACATTGTTCCTTAAAATGATGGAACGATGAAAGGCTAAAGAGGCTTATTTTACTTTACATTTCTCTTTGATACGAGAATGTAGTTGGCAGAGTAATGGAAATGAAAGGAAAGAAGGTTCCTTGGGACTGATTCCATAGTCCGTGTGTTAACAGGCGTTGCCAGAAGCCTGTCCAGCTAAAATGACCAAACCCCATGTAGGAACGGAGAAAACTAAAGGTTTATACAGCTTATTACCAAAACTTCCTGAGGATACACAAAAGACTAATATGATGCTTACAATAACTACACAAATTTTTAAAGTAGAGAAAGTAGATTTATGGTTTGACCTCAAGAGATAACTCTACCACATGGTTTTAGTGGTAATGTCCTTGTTGAAGAAAATCGTGAGAACTTTACAGTTTCTTCAGTGGTGAGTTTAACATGGTTATTTGTTTAAGTTTGCGATAAGCACCGTTTGAAACAAGACGCAGTAACTGCGTGCTAATTTGAACCATAGTTGTCAGTAGATAAAAGGTACATGAAGTCCCTTGTGTAGTTTGTCAGTCTGCTCCGTAGTCTCCTGTAATTTGGATGTGTCTGAAAAATGTCCAATGGGAGGCTCCTGGATCTCTGAACCCCTTATCCTATCCATCTGACTAAGTCCAACCACCCTGCGGAGGGAGCAAACAAGTATAAGCCACTTGTATCGGAGATCATGTTGTTTAGACCAGTGGTTCCCAACCCTGCTCTTCAGATAACCCCGTCCTGCATGTTTTAGCTGCATCTCTGTTCCAGCTCACCAGATTAAAATGATTGTATGACCTCCTGTGCATGTCATGCAGTGCTGCAGAAGCCTCTTCATCATGTATTTATTTAAATCAGGTGTAGCAGCAAGTGGAAAACCTAAAACATGCAAGACAGAGTCACTTGAAGACCAAAGTTGGGAACCACTGGCTTAGACCATGATCCATATCTCATGACAGTAGTTGAGTGTTGGAACATAGACAGACTGGTAAATTGAGAGCTTCTCTGCAGCCTCTCCTTGACATGCTGTCCTTAAATGAACAGAACAGGATAGACGAGGGACAGCCCTGGAGGTGTCCAACCAACTCAGACAACAAGCTAAATTATTTGCCGCAAAGGCTGCCTTGGCTCTTGTTTGGAGTTTACAAGAACAGCATAGTCCTTGAACGTAATCCCTGTACTACATAACCCCACACAGAACTGTACTGTACCCCCCCCCCCCCATTCCCACCATACACAAACACGTAATACCTCAATGGATAGTTGTGTTACCCAGTTCCATGAATTGAAAATGGCCCTAGAAATAAAACTGTTATGATTCCCTCAGCAGTTCTGTGAGGGTAAAGGGCAGAAAAGGATGAAAGAGCAGGATTTTGAGAGGAGACAGTCATACATTACCTGACAAAAAATGGAGATGTCGCAATACAAGGGTGTGTAAGATGAACAAAAGACACTCACCCATTGTAAACCAAGAAATATGATATCTTAAATTAGCACCGTAGAGCTACAGTCTTTATTAGGAAGCAGAATAAAGCTTAAGATATAACAATTACTGTGCTGAGAGCAAATGAAATGCATAATTCAGGTTTGAAACTTATCATTGTGGATTGAGAATCCAAAGATAAGTAGTGAGTCTGAGATGTCAAAGGAAAAACCTGATGGTAGTGTAGAATTGTGTGTGTGCCTGTGGAAAGAGGAAGAGTAGTAGAAGTCAGTAGCTGCGGACAAGAACCTGCAGTATGCTGTGATTTAAGGAAATGAATATTATCTGGTACTTTCCAACTGGCTTAAAGCCATGCATTATGACAGATAATCAAAGAAGAGGAAGTGGATGTGGTGTGGAGGTCTGAAAATATATGGCACTCTGACAACCCAAAAGTCAGTGTCTCAAAGTATTAGAATGTTATATTAGAGAAATAAAAAAGCTGGCGACCTGTCCAGGGTCTACCCCGCCTCTAGCTGTATGACAGGTGGAGGTAGGCACCAGCCCCCTGCGACCCTGCACAGCTAAGCAGGTATAGATAATGGATGGATGGCTACTGATGGTTACTGCATCAATGCGGCGTGGCATGGAGACAATCTACCTGTGGTTCTCCTGAGGTGTTCAGGAAGCCCACATTGTTTTGATAGCAGTGTTTAGGTCATCTTCATTGCTGGGCCACGTGTCTCTTATCTTCCTCTTCAAACGTAGCACAATCAAGCATTTTTGGTACCTTTGGCAGTGTGGACAGGTGGCAGGTCCTGCTGGTAAATGAAACCAGTATCTCCGTAAAGTACATCAGCGGAAGGAAACAAGAATTGGTCTAAAGTTTTCTGATAGACAGCTGACTGTGGATTTATAAAAAACATTGTGTAGACTAACAACAGCAGATTACATGGCACCCCCAGTCATCCCTTGCTGTGGAAATGTCATCCTGGACTTTAAGCAATGCGAATTCTGTGGCAGAAGAGGTTTGTGTAGAGCAGACTTAGGTTAAGGCTTAAAGATTCACAGGGGTTGTAGATCTGTTTTTCAGATAGAGCAGGATAAGAATGCAATATATGTGATGTAATAGCTGTGATCGGGGACAAGAGGAAATGAAAAAGGAAGAAGCCATCAGGTGAGCTGTAACCTAACTAGAGTCTAACTTTTACCTTGATCTATAGACCTATTTACACTACCCTTTTTTAACCGTGCCGAGAATGGTCCGAGCTTGGTAACTGAGATAACTATTGAATGGAACGCAAACTGAACTGAATCGTGCCAGACACAACCGAACCGCGCTAAATCTAGACCAGTTCGATAAGTGGGCTCGGCCCGGTTTTTCAGTGGCATTGTTATCTCTGATAACAAAGAGCGCATGAGCAGACCGCGTCATCTCCTTACAGTCAGCTGACTAATTTTTGCAGTTTCAGACATTCGTAAAAATACTACCTTCCTTACCTTGCCACACGATTTCCAGTGATGATTCTGCTTAGCAGTGTGATGAACCTGATCGTCTGTCATTGTTTCCTGCATCTGTAAGCCCTGCTTAGACTATCGTTTGTCTTATCCACTTCCCAAAAGCCGACTCTGTCAACTAAATTCACCTAATGTTGCCTTCTTCGCCTGACTCTCCACAAACAACGAAATATCACAATTATAACCAAGCATAACTTCCTGAATGTTATGGGCGCCGCCATTTTTATTTGCTTGATTCCCCCCTTCAGTCCTAGAGAGCAGTAGTACCATGCTAACGTGATGTGTAAATGGTCGAAAGAACCAAGCTCGGCATGGTTAACTGATCCAATCTCGGTCCGAACTCGGCGTGGCTCGATTAAAAGAGGGGAGTGTAAATAGGGCTTATGACAGTACCATCTTTCCTTCCCCTTCAAAATAAAACTACCATGAGCTCTCTCAAGTACTATGGGTGTTTACTAATATTTCAGCAGTTATATCTGACATTCTATAATGAGGTGTCTTACTTACCATGACTTTTTCTATATTTAGTTGAAAAGGGAAATTTGATAGACCTTACCAGGTCTGAAGTCATAATTTTGAGGTCATATTTCATAATAACCTGGTGAGGCTGGGAAGGTTGTGCACTAATTTGACCAGAAAGCTATAATTACATTGCATATTTGTTTATTACAGTGTGTCATTCATTAAGGCCTCTTTATGCAAAAGCAAACACTCTATATTTGTTTCAAAAGGAGCTAGGAAAGTAAACCCTGTGGTTGCCAAATATTTTCCACCAATTACCATCAACATATATACAGCGTGTGTTTGCATCTGTGTGAAAATTATATTGGCAGTTGCACATATAAATAACTTTTGGCTGATTTTCTGTTTCTAACAGGAAAGGGTGTAGTGTTATATGCAAGGAGCCTTATTTTCCCAGGTCACTCTTCTAGAGTAGCACTTGGCGCACAGATCCCAGGCTGTAACTCTTTAATCGGAGAGTTGTTTACTCTTTAAATCAGCGCAATTCGGGCCGTTTTAGGAGGGCTCCTCAGGCTTTGGCTTAGAAGCATTTAGACGTCTTTACAGCTCACTCTGCTCAACACCATCTTGATAACAGATTTTATGGCCAAACGCTTCAAACGTGTGTGCTTTTACAATAACTCCAGATTATGCAATCCGATGTTGAGAAAAGCAGAACTGGCAAATACCATTAGATGTAGTTTATATTTTTTCAGTTAAAGTTGGAGTGAAAATGTGTTTCTGACATTTTGTTCATTCCCTTTGAGTGTGTGTGTGTGCAGATGTGAGTGTGTGTTACTAGCTCCAGGTGTTTGAGTCTTTCTATTTTTGACACCTTGTCTCTGTTTGAGAGAAGTAGAAGAAAGAAACAGCAGGGATTGACGTACTATGTTGTCCAACACCTGTGCTCATTATAGCCCAGCTTGCCCTACACACTTCCTTGCAAAAGTATTTACTCCCCTTGAACTTTTTCCATGTTTTCACCGTGGCGATAGTTTTAGTGCGATGCACAGTGATGGACTCCCACAAATGCATGTTGCTGTTGTTGTGCATGACTGTTAGTTGATCTGTTGACAAATTTTACCACCTCAGCGATGCATTTCTGCAGCTCCTCCAAAATTAACAGAGGATTTTTTTGGGTCTTGGTAGGCTTTCAGTTGTGTCTCACACTTTCATTATTTAATTGATGGATTAAACCGTGCTCTGGTGAGATGTTTAAAGCTGGGGACATTTTTTATAACCTGACCCTGCTTTAGATTTCTTCACAACTTTATACCTTTCCAATTTGGTAGTGAGTCACTGGGAGGCAGGGTGTGCTGTGATATTTTATTTTGGTAAGAGTTAACTGTTCCATGGTTTGTTGGAAGGAAAGTTTGATCATTCTCTTTGAAGATGGGTTCTTATTCTTTCCTTTTGTAAGTAATATTTGAGCAAGACACTTTATCCTTTATACTGTGTCACGTTGTCAACATAGAGTCGGCGTATCAAGAGGAAAGGGGAACATTAGGAGGCGATTATGGATACATTTTCCACCACTGACCTTCAAGCTGCTAAGCCCAAACCAATTGAGCTGAGGCTGGATCAGGCTTATTTAGTGGCTGCACTCTGTCTGTCTTCAGCATTAAACACTTCGCCTAACGGTTTGGGTTGGAGAATTAGCCGCACTGGGTACAAATATGTTTGCCTTGGAAGTAGCTCCTGAGCTCCAGTGCACTGCCATTCATGTAAAGTGGTACCAGCATAATATAATCACAGAAAAACCTGGACTCTCTGCTTGAGGAATTATATTTGTGGTTGTTTCAACACGCAGCAGAAGTGGTCGGCCCTGGACCAGTGCAACATCTAGAGGTCAGGAGGGGTGTAATTAAGGAGATCTGTATAAATATTTGAACATATTTATTGGTGCTTGGTGACATAAGTAATTATGCACTTCTTGCATTAAAGACTGCACAGGCTTCCCAGTAAGACCTCAGTGGAAAAAATGCATGGAGGTTCCAGCAGCAAAGCTTACTGCAAATTTCCCTGTCTCAGTGCAGGCTCTGATAAGGCCCACTCTTACTGCAGAACTGCCTTCTTTGTACATTAGCTTCTAGTCAGCCACCTCCTTCTGATGTTTTATGGTGAAATGGATTTGGTTTCTCCTTTGTATTTCTGATTGTTTATTTAAATGTTCAGTTTCCACAGGATCACTGGCATACCACACTGAAAATACCCCTCCCTATACCCAAATAACATTGTTTAGACTCTACACAACTATTTTGATATCAGGAAGATGTTTTGGTTTAGCTGTAAATTGAAAAAAATTAAATAAAAAAATGAAATATATGACATCTCCTGTATGTCCCATACACTTCTCTCTAATAACCAGTAATGAAACCTGAAGCATAATAACCAAAAATAATGGTGTCGCAATTACTTTGATTAAACGGAATTTAGAATCTAATTCAAAAACTGATTTATAGAAGTAACTCCATTGAAAGGGTGACTAGCTTTGGACTTAATAAAGCACAGTGCACTAGATCAAACAGATGACATGGTTTCTGAATCATCACTGACTTTGGAAACAACCCACTGGATATCAAACAACTTGGATTCCTGTCTCTCCAGTCTTCCCCCAGTCTCTTGGATCTTGGTCTCCATATAAACTGTAAATCAGAATCAGAATCAGAAATACTTTAATAATCCCAGAAATTGTTGTTTCAGTACAATCGCCATAACATAAAACATTTCAGGGGGAGACAATTTACTGAGGCCTTGCTGCCAAGGAACTGCCTTACACGGGGCCCACATGGTGCTGCCATTACTCTGTGAAAAGATAGAGGCCACAAAAAAAGGAAGGTGGGAGGGAAAAAAACATAACTCATACTTTATCCTATAACAGGATACAGTTTGAGATTTTAAAAACCTCTTGCACAAAAAGCACAAATAAGACGAGACACATATAGCAGAAGGTAAACATTTGAGACTAGTCGCGTGTAAGTTCACCAGTTTATATGAGCATCAGTTATGTGTGTCTGTTTGGGTGAAAGTGCTTATATTTCCGTGAACACTCTCCAGAGACCATTGTCCTTGATGTTATCAGCTGGCCAACAGTTCAGAAAGCGTCCACATGTGTCAGCGGGGGAGGGGGTAGCAGGGTAGAGTTCTGATCACTCTCCGCCATAACAATCCAGGAGTGATTAGATAGGGAGGGCATAATCCAAATATGTTATTTGTTATGAGACAAGCTGCAATAACTTTCCTGTCAGCTTTAAGTCTTATGCTGGCTCCAAATGGTGAAATCCAATTTTCCAAATTATTGGGCTTTTCCGCGCTTCACTTCCAGATTTTATCCCATCACCCCTTTGAGTTCAACCATCGAAGCCAGTCTGCGTACCAGCACATACAGCTTTTCGGCTCTGCTCCTCCACCTTCCAGAATAGAAACATTTTCCATCCAAAAATATAGGGTGTATCCCACAAAATGAGTCAAATCAGGACCGGACGGGTCCCCCCTTTCGTTGCTTCAACAACTGAGTGCTCTAAGAACTAAACCAGAGCATGTTGCTTGGAATTTGCATCACATCTGTAGTTTTCTGATTGGTTCTACCCTGTTTCCGCTGACCCTGCTAGTCTTGCCTTTGAAATCTGGCTCTACAGGCAGATTTCCAGACTGATATGGCGTGTTTACAGCCTAAGTTACCCTGGCGGGCCAGGCTAATACTTCGCAGTGAAGTGACAGCTCGCCGTGGTCGAAGACCACCCGGGTTAAGGTTACTTAACCTCTTTCTTTTCGTTCTTCTGCTGGACACTGCTAACTCGCTCGATTCCATTGATCCTCTTTGTTTACTCATTGCGCACATGCGCAGTATGGTACTTCTGGTCACGTTGTCTTCTTATGGTAAATACACACGAAAGCACTTTGTTAATTAGCAAATAGAGCAAAAACAAAGTGTGAAACACAGAAATGGAATATATCAAGCCAACAGGGTGAGATCATTTAATCTGAAAACCTTAACCCGGGTATACAACCAGAGTGAGCAACTGCCGTAGAAATTCGCCAAGTCATGGTACGTGACTAGCCCCCTTTAAATATGTCTCCAGCTGCATTCCGCCTCTTGTTTCTCTATCCCAAAGTCTTGGATATACTTAATCCTGTCAAGTCTATGGCTATCCCTGTTGCTTGAGCACATTTTTCTTTCCACTCAGTCTTCCTATGGATATGCTTGGATACATGATTCTGTGAAAGGACTGTTTATTTAGCAATGGCCATTTGTGGCTTCTTCTATTTGTGAAAGGTGTTGGTGAGTGTCGGCTGATTGTGTTACTAATAGCTTTTCTCCATAATGTTTTTTCATTGTTCTTATTGTAATATTTTAGTTTTCATGCGAAACAGAATTAGGAGTTTTCATTGGTGAAAAGCCCTAACTATTTAAGCTATTGAGATGAATTAGATAAATAAGTTTTCAATCGTATTCGACATAATTGAGAGGTACCTGTAGGTCTTACTTTAATCACAACCGACAACACTTTGATGTTCCAAAGCTACTTTTAATTTGACCATTTGTCCTCTTGTGAATAAAAATCTACTTTTTGTCCACATTAATTATCTATCCATTATCTATAACTGTTTAATCCTCTCAGGGTTTTAGGGGGGATGGTCAATAGGCAATAGGAGGGGTCGACTTTCTAAGGCTACCAGTTTGCCACAGAAAAGTGGCCCAATGACCTAACATGCATGTTTTTGAAAGCTCTCATGAACCCAGAGTACCCAGAGATAAGCCATTTCCGGCCTTGTTTACTAAAGTTTGTCTTGCCAGAGATGTAAAACCAGAACTCTGTTTTCCTCCAAACATCTGAATCTGAGTATCGTAAAAAGACTCAGAGGTGGTTGCCAAGGTCAGCTGATTGGAGAATGTTTACAGCGGTCAGCTGCTGAGCGCCTTGGGCCCATGTGTTCTGCCTCCTATAAACACTTGTTATCTTGCCGGTTTTCCACAACACCGACTGCCTGCTGCTGCTCCCTCATCCTTAGCATTCTTCAGTTAATGGAGAAGCATCTGCTCGGGGTCTTCTTGCCTACCACTTTGAGACACAGAGTAAACTGTTTCATCTCATTCAGCTCATAACTGCAACCTTTGTATGTGTTTTGATACAAAAAGAGAAAAAAAAGGTAAGAAAATTAAGAAAGGTGGTATCTCTATTGACCAGCCCTAATTCTTCAAATATTTGCTACATTGATTGTACAGTGCAGTACATAGTAATTAGAATAACTTAAGCAGTAGTTCTCTACAAAATATGTTGAAATGGTGTAAGTATCAGCCCATTTACTTGTATGACTTGTATTATTTACAGAATCAGAATCAGACATACTTTAATAATCCCAGAGGGAAATTACTTGTGACTACCTACCGTGTGATCTAAAGATTTATTAATGCATGTTCATTTTGAATAATGGCATGGCATACAAGGAATGTGGCTATTTGTCATTGGAAAGCACATACAAGTATTGACACATGTACTTGGTTTACAAAATCATCAGCAGGTAAGCAGGCATGGGAACGCATGAAATTCTCACTGCCCAAAAAAAAAATTGTCTTTTGTTTTGTTTTTTTCTATCAAGTTTTTTCTACTGCAGTTTTCTTTACTGAGTGCAGTGCCCTTAAAAGTATTGAACCACCTTGGCATTTTCATGTTTTCTTGCAACCCAACCTGGACTAAAAAATGGATTAATTGAAAGTTTGCACCATTTCATTTACAGAACAGGCCTACAACTTTAAACGTGTATTTTTTCATCATGAAGCAAGCAACAAATACGATAAAATAACAAAACACTTCAGGTTTCGTCATTGTTCACCTTCCCTAAAGCCAGTAATTTGTAGGGCAACCTTTTGTAGATATTCCAGCTGTGTGTGGCTTTGAATGAGTTTGAGTTCGCCACATCTGGCCTCTGGGATTTTTACTTATTCCTCAAGGCTAAACTTCTCCTTCATGTTTCACTTGTGAACAGCGATCTTCAAGTCTAACCAGAGATTCTCAACTGGATTGAGTTCAGAACTTTAATTAGGCCATTCCAACACATTTAAATATTTCCCCTTAAACCACCCAGGAGTTGCTTTAGCAGTATACTTTAGGTCATTTTTATTTCTATTAAACTTTTATTTAACCAGGCAAAAGACCGGCTTAGATCAAGACTTCTTTTACAAGTGTGACCAGCATTGTACTGCTGGAGGGTTAACCTCCGTCCCAGTCTCAAATCACAGGCAGACTGACAGGTGCTGCTCAAGAATCCCCCTGTATTTAACACCATTCATCCTTCCCTCAACTTGAATCAGTCTATTCGCTGCTGAAAAACATCCTCACAGCCTGATGCTGCCACCACCATGTTTCACTGTGGTGGTGTTCTGATAGCCGAAAACAGCATTTTCTTTGGTGGCCCAGAAGTTCAGTTTTAGTCTCATCTCACCTTCCTCCATACATTTAGGGGGTTGCCCACTTGCCATTTGGCAAACTCATATTGTGCCTTATCATTTTTAACACTAAGTATTGTTTTTCTTCTGGCCACTCTTCTGTAAAACCCAGCTCTATGGATTGTACAACTAATTATGGTCTTATGGATAGATCCTCCAGTCTCTGCAGCTCCTTCAGTGTTACCTTTGGTCTCTGTGCTGCCTCTCTTTGTGGACTCTTGTGGGCAATCCTCTCTTGGCAAGTTTGTTGTGGTAACATGTGCCTTCCATTTGAAGATGATGGATCTAATGGTCCTATATCACATAAAATAACATTGAAAAACATATAAATTACATACTGGAATGTAGCAAAGAGGTAAAAAACCAAAGGGGGTGAATACTTCTGCAAGGCTCGGGTCGGAAAAACATGACTGTAAAAAGCTGTAAAAAGCTGTAAAAAACTTCCTTCAGCAAGGCTGGTGTCAAGCTTTAAAGCCCTTACCTTCATATCTTGGCCTCAATATCTTAGCTAACACTTGTCCATGCATTTGTTTACTAGTCCATGCATTTGTTACTTCAAGGCTGGACTATTGTAATTCTTTGCTATCATGTCCCCAAAATGCAGTTCAAAGTCTTCAGCTGATCCAAAATGCTGTAGCAAGAGTTCTGATGAAAATCAACAAGCGGGATTATATTTCTCCAAATTTTGCTTACCTTCATTGGCTTCCTGTTAAATCAAGAATAGAATTTAAAATTATTCTTCTAACGTATAAAGCCCTTAATAATCAATCTCCATCATATATCAGAGCTCTGATTACCCCGTATGTTCCTAACAGAGCACTTTGCTCTTAGACTGCAGGTCTGCTGGTGGTTCCTAGAGTCTCTAAAGTTAGAATGGGAGGCAGATCCTTTAGCTATCAGGCTCCTCTCCTGTGGAACCAACTCCCAGTTTTGGTCCGTGAGGTAGACACCCTGTCTACTTTTAAGACTAATCTTAAAACCTTCCTTTTTGACAAAGCTTATAACTAGAGTGGCTCATGTTACTCTGAGCTACCTTTATAGTTTTACTGCTATAGGCTTAGGCTACTGGAGGATATCAGGATCTAATTTTCTCACTCTATAGAGTTCTACTGTTCCTCAAATATGCATTGCGTGTCGTCATTTCTGCTTTAACTTTCTGTTCTCTCTCTTTTATCTTCATAGAAGGTACACCTGGTCTGGCGTTCTGTTAACTGTGATATCATCCAGGGAAGACAGATCACCCGCTACTACCATCTAATGTAGAACAGATTGCTGGATCAATGTGTGCTTCTGTGCTTTTTTGTCTCTCTTGTTGTGTCTCTGCTCTGTCTTCTGTAACTCCCAGTTGGTCGAGGCAGATGACCGTTCATAGTGAGCCTGGTTCTACAGGAGGTTTTCCTTCCCGTTAATGGGGAGTTTTTCTTCCCACTGTCGCTTGATGCTTGCTTAGTATGAGGGATTGCTGCAAAGCCATGTACAATGCAGACGACTCTCCCTGTGGTTCTACGCTTCTCCAGGAGTGAATGCTGCTTGTCGGGACTTTGAAGCAATCAACTGGTTCCCTTATATAGGAAATTTTTGACCAATCTGTATAATCTGACCCGATCTGTATAATATGATTGAACTTGACTTTGTAAAGTGCCTTGAGATGACATGTTTATTGACTTGGCACTATATAAATAAATTGAATTGAATTGAATTAAATTGAACACTTCACCAGGTAGCCACATGTTGTCCGCCATTACAAAGCACATCACAAAGCAGACTTGACTTTGATGAGAAATTTCTTGGAGTTTTAATATTACTGGGATTTCACTACATCCATCATGTTGACTTTATATATCATAATTAGCTATTCATCTTTCATTGAACTATGTTGGGAAGATGTCATCACAGCTGCAATGAGACTGTGAAGAAACTGGGCAAGAGAAAGTAATCTTTCATAGTTTTCTCTTTCTCTGTTAGTGGTTGGATATGTTTAAAACAGTATCATTAAGCACTAAAGAAATATAGACCACAGCTCTGCAGTGCAGTTCAGTTAATTTAGCCACAGTCATAATTTCTTTAGTGCCCAATTTTTATAGTGGGAATGTGGAAAAGACTTTGATGAACAGTGATACATTATTTTGTGGAGAGAATTGATATTTGAACTTATTCTTGGAGTGCAAAGCTATCCACTTCACAGTTGATTTTAGTTCTACTTTAATGTGGAGGGATTATTTTGTTTTTCAGCAGTTGTTCTCGCTATACTAAAAATACGGAATGTACAATTTCTTGTGGAGTTTTCATGACCTCCTTCTGATTACAAAAGGGATGTCCAGATCAGACATTTTCTTTCCCGCTGCCAATTTAAGATGTGAGGCCTTTTCCAGTCCCTGTTCATGCTTTATTTATACATCATTAAAACCAATCCCATATGCTTGAAAGCCTGTTAGCTTTAAAGTGTTGTAAAATACAGTTCATTTTTCAGTATAACACCCACTTTCCCTTTATGTTAATGACGGTAATTTTTTTTTTTTAACAATGTCATATTTTCTTCTCAGAGTTCTCAGAACTGCTGTAATATGCTGCCTCTAACACAGCTTAGCTAGGTTCAGAACTACTACAATGGTCGGACAGCACTTCAGCTAAAGCGTGTATAACTTTATCATTTATTGGTAAAAATACTGTCTACCAGTATGTGAAGAGACATCTACGACAGCAGTGCAGATTAGATTCATGTCAAGATGTTTTCGTGTGGAGCTGTTTACCCAGCCACTGGCCTAACGCTAGCATGTTCACTCTGTTTTGATAGAACTCATTGCTCATATATCTTGGTTTGGTTCCAATTAATGATGGATAAACAAAATCACCAAAAGCTTTCATAAAAAGCAATGATAGGTGTTTCATCTGCTTTCTGCACAGCTGTCTCTGGAAATATTTGGGGCCAGAAAGCAAAGCGGGTCACATGAAACAAACACAGGAAGCTGTAGCAGTTAATACAGACTCTCTTGCAATGTGACTATTATTATAAGGGTGAAAAAAAAGTATTTGCTATGTAAACAGCCTAAAATACAGTTTTGCAAGAGCTTCAAATGAAAATGAAAAAACTAAATTGCGACTCATAAAAAAGATCACAGGAAGACTGAGTAACAACGAGGTGTTTTTTTTTTAAAACCTTGACATTTAAGATCTTGTACTGCATGTTTTCATGTCAGTTGCCCCAAACTAGTTTAGCTCTTTGGTCATTAAATATGTACTAAATAACTGCAAATGCATTAAATCTGTGCCAAAAGAACACATATCAGACTTTTCTATCTGAGTTGGAGAGTAATACCTTCCCTTTCCAGACATGGTGGCTGCACACCTAAATGCTTTCTCCTGTGAAACCAAGCTGAGAAGTCTTATAGCTGTAGCAGTAGAACTTTTCAGGTCAGTGCTGCTGAAGGGACGGCTTTATCAACTAATGAAAATAAGCGTGACTCCAGCTGCTTTCATCTTCTACCAACTCCACTGGACTACAGAGATATGCTGGCAACACAAAAGTAGTTGTGTGCCCAGTTAAGTATCACTCTGTATCTAAACTTTATTGTGCTTGTGGGCAAGGTCTGGAAGCCAGTGAGTTTGATTGAGTTGATTTTACCCACAAGGACATTAAACTTTGATGTTTGGAAGTGGAGGCCCATCCTAGCAGGAAGCAAAATGAACAACTTGTCATGACGACCCTGTCAAGCCAGCCAATATCCTTCTTGGATACCAGAATGAAAAAAAACCTACAATTAGCTCAGTGGCAAACCATTCCCTGTAACCTCTTGCTGTATATTTAGGATTTTGCTCTTCAGGAAGGTGAACTGTTCCCTCATTATGAAGTGTTTTGCAATCAGGTTTGGTTCCAGCGTTGCCCTGTATTAAACTCTATCCAGCTTCTGTTTCTGTCACCACCTTGGCTGTCCTGCTAAAGACATGCATCTCCACAGCATGACACTACCACTGCCATGTTTCATTGTGAGGACAGTGTGCTCAGGGAGATATGGCACGTTAGTTTTTCCATGCAAGCCAAAAAGTCCAAGGCTCCGTCTGAATACCCTTAATTGTAGCTCCTAGCTTCTGTTCCTTGACCTTTCACGGGTCAACAGTAAGAACACTTATCATGGGGAGGAAAGGAGACTCAGACTGCTGTGCCAATTTTAGACAGCCATTAACTCCGACTGCATTACTGTATGTCACAGAAACGCTCATGGATGGTGCGAGTCAAATTCGGGCCTACAGCCTTCCAAAATTGGACTACCGTACAAAGTGCATGCTCTCTTCTCTCTGGACGTTTTTGTTCATTTCTGTGAGGTGGGCTGTGCTTATACATCATGTCACTCAATGGATTGTGGGACTCCTTATAGCTCCTTAGCACTGGTAAGGGATGTTGCAAGATTCCTAGGATAAATTGGCCACGGAGGAAGCATACAAGCTTTATAGTACTGCCCAAACATGTGTTTCGGTTCAATTTGCATGTTATCTAAGCCATTACAAGGCCTTTGTTGGGCAGTACTATAAAGCTTGCAACTCCACACTGCTCCAGACATTTTGAATTGAGAAAGCTTTCTGAATATGAGGCGAAACGTCTTCAAACTTCCAGGAAAAAAGCGCAGTTGTTTTTTTGTTTTTGTTTTTTTTACTGTTTTGGAATGGCCATGACCTGGATGACTGAGAATCTTCACCAGCATTATATACAGGTAGACTGTATTTAGTAACTAGTAATTATTTTTCAAGGCACTGTATATTTTTGCTTTATTCCATGCTTCAGCATGTGTTATATGTAGTCCCGATGTGTATATGGAGGTACTTTTTTGGGCATTTTGCTGTCACTAGTTTCCCTGGAGCTTTATGGGGAACACTGTTGTCTGACAGTGAGACATCCAGTGTTTGCCTGAAGTCACACGGTGAAGCCACCTGGGTTTACAGGCTGTCAGTCTCAACCTGAAAAGTCAAATCAAAGACTTTTTTGTTGTTGCTTTCCCAGCAGAATCTCGAAGTGTAGATGACAGACGGGCACAATCCGTGCACTGTATGAATGTGTTTGCAAGTACCTCACAACCGTATACCTTGCTTATGCACACAAGAGATGAAAAAAGATACGCCACAAGGGCAAACAGAGCATTTCATGGTATGCAGGTGCTAACAGGTGAAATAAGATATTCCACAAAGACAACCATGTCACTTGGATTTATTGCACACGTGTCTGTGTATGTAAGCAGAAACAAATAAGATCTACCTCAGAGAGTAGTTCAGGTTTATTGTTAGTGAGAGTGTGCTGGCAGCAAAAGAACCATGCTAAACCTCAAAGGCGAGCATGAAATATGTGGTTTTCACATGTGAGCGTGCATGACCACGAGTGTGTATGAAAGGGTGTGCTCGCATTGCAAGTTGTCCATGTCGAAATTTAACTCGGAGCGTCTGAAGTCTCCCTCTGAAGTCTCCCATCAGTGATCAGCTGTCTCCTGACAATAACTGACCCATCTGTACCTGTCAGGGTTCTGCAGGCCCATCCTCACAACACATCTTTCTCAGCTTTGAAGTTTCAGTCTCGTGGATTTTCATGTCCAGATTTGCATGGCTTCTACAACAGAATAAACAAAAAAGCAGATGCCCCCTCCTCCTTTTATATTATATATTTTTTAAAAGCTCCCTTAAGTCCTTCCCACAATCAACTGTATGTTAAACATCAGAATATAAAGCCTCCTGTGCCACAGAAATGTCAAGCAGAAGATTAAATGTTTCTCTGGTTTCCACATACAGCCATGTGAAAAATTAGGACAACCATCGAGGTTTTAATACTATCAACACATTTAATATATTAACCTGTCTTGTTTTAATACTGAGAAATGCAAAAAAGAAACAACAAAAATGTAAGAAAAACTGCCAAAAGGGGGTAATACTAGATATGAATGTTTCTTTTGAACAACATATAAATTTGCCAAAAATAAGGAGTGAAAAACAGCAGCGGTATATGGTCTATATCTATGTGGTGTCGAGGCATAGGCTGGTTACCGTTATCAAGTCATACCAAGTGTTCACAGAATCCCACATCTTTCTAGAAAAATAGCCAAACTGTTTTTCTTTTCTATCTCTATAGATCATGGAGTAACACACCATTGTGCCTCTCCCACCTGTCAATGTGCACTGCCAGTCAGCTGGCTTACAACACAGACAAATGTTGCTGTATTGGAATATTTCCTCTTGTAAAAGCCACATACAATCAAATATATGTTCTAGATAAGTTTATTAGAACCATATTATTTTTGTTACATTTCAGTTTCAAATAAAAGCAATTAGATCATGGTAAACATATTGCTTCTGATATTAGGACTTATACAAGAAAATAAGGTTTTAACGTCCTTGGTATCTCGTACCATCCATGTGTGCTTGCTCTGATCTTTGGACTTGCGTTAGTATCTGACAATGCAACGTGTTGCTTTAGCGTTCTATAAAATTAAATGTACTTCCTTAATGCATGACTAAAAACATGCCAGTGAGAAATATTTTATTCCTTGAGCCATAGTTGCAGGTGCCACCTAGGTTTAGACCTAATTGGCTCATGTTTGCATTGAAGCCCATTGACGAGTTGTGACTAGACTTCATCATCTCCGAAACCTGTGGTACATCACTTCCTCTTATGCAGGAAGCAGGGGATCAGGACTGCTTTTCAGGAGGTTAAAGCAACAAAATTACCATAAATGCCACCCTTTACCCCATGCACCCCCCCCACACACACACACACACACACACACACACACACACACACACACACACACACACACACACACACACACACACACACACACACACACTACCTCCTACATTGCTACATTGCCTGCTGTCAGGCCAATGGCTCAGTAGCACCTGTTTGGAACCCCTCCAGCATCGGCGAACTTTTTCAGAAATCCCCTCCTCACTGCAGCATTGTCACGTTATTTTACAGCCTCCTCTCCAGCTCACTCTCAGTTCTCCATTCATCCCAGTTAATGCTGGATGATTTCCCACCTGGTGACTTAACGCAGCGGCATCAACACAGCTGTGAAGTCTTCAAAAGCCTTTAAAGATTCCCTTTCCAAATGTTTTCAACTTACCTTGAGCTCAGTCCATGCACAATTCTTCATCTTACAAAGCAAAGCTTTTAATAATGTAGTAAAATTGCAGAACATAACCCTGTAACTCTAACACTAACCCTAATGTTATTCAGATAGGGAAAAAGAACTATGTGTTCACTGTGTGTTGACTCATGCTTTGGAGAAAAAAAAGTTTTTTTGGCAACATTTCTGCAAGTTCGGCACACCTTTCCTTTGAAAGTTTCCTTTCACCTTGACAGAAACACCTAACCCTATAGGGTTTGATTGACAGTATTCTAACAAAGCAACCTAAACAGACCTAAAATGCAGGTTTCTCACCCTGTCGGCACACAATAATAGGATTCCTTTGAACATACTGTCAATATTGGGTGTCCTTCCTTGATGTAAAATTTTTAAAGCGTTGAAAACCTCCCATGTACCCTGTCAGGTTTATGAATGTATCGTGTCGCTGGTTGCAAATAACAACCTTTCATCCTAAATAGTGTGGAAATGATTAAAGACAGAATTACTATGTCTTCTAACCCTGTTTTCTACAAATTATCCTCCGTCATCTCACAGTACCCTTCTGGGCCTCCAATTCAAGGCTTAACCACATTCCCAGGATGCACTTTCACAGTTAAGCTCTTGCTAGCACTTAGATCAAACCCAGGAGGGATTGCTTTGGCCAGCAGGACTTCCTGTGTTGCAACTTTGGAGTATGCAGAAGCTTATTTCTCACAAAACAAAAAGAGGAGGAGGAAGAGGAGGATGAGGGGGGAGAGGCCCCGAGGAAAAGAAAGAATTGACACTGGGGGAGTTCATGGAAATGATTTTAAGAGTGAGAATAGGGTAGGAACCAGGATTCAGGAATCAAAGCAAGTGTGAATGTTTATATAATTTGGAATGATTTGCATTGACTAAATATTTTTCTCATGATTGTTTGATGTGAGGCCCTCCACCCACACTGGATTGAAACTATCCTTAAGACTAGAAGCTCTTTACAGTGGCAATGCAGCACCGCAACAGGCCAGGTATATCCTGTAAGACCTTGATCTGCAGATACATTCAAATTTCTCTTGAATGGCCATAATATAAGACGATATATAAGCAGCACTAAATAAAATCTTTCCCGCATCGCGGGTACAATAATTTTTTTTATACTGGAAACAGACACGATGTTGACACAGAGTGCGTGAAGGAGAGCAGCTGCCGTAAGAAAAACTGATTACAGAGTTTACATTTTAAACTGTCAGCACAATCTTCCTGTAAGTTAGCGATTGGCATTGTTACCCAGTTGCCCATTTACATACTCAAGAGAAAGCAAAATCCTCAGTCTAACGTTGTTTCTCATAGGCTTGCAAGATTTCAAAATCCAGCCTATTCTACTATAGAAACTGAAAGTTTAAAAAGGAAAAAAGATGAACTATTCCTTGCTTGGTTTAGGCTTGTTATTCCCTTAAGTCTCACTACTTTGTAGTCTTAATAAATGGCATACGACATGTTTCGACCTCTTTTGATAACAGTTTTTTGTTTGAACAAATAATGAGTAAGCTAAGCACTTCACTAATAATCACTTTAGCTACCTTTGGTTCTGTTTCACTCACTGACAGTATGCAAACTGGTTTTACTTATATATGTTGCATTAATTGCTCAGGAAAAAAAATTGTATTTTATCTTTCCAACTGGCTGGTCACTGGTCAATGACCATCAAGCGGACTTAATTGAACAGATAATTTCTCAGTGCATCCCTATCCCTAAACTCAGCTGACACCACAGTTTGTATCAGAGTTAACTAATGGGGAACAGATGGAGAAATTGTGGCTGTTGGATCACTTTTTCTCAAGGTCTTTGCTAAGCTGAGCTAGGCTCGATGCTTAAAGAAATTAAATGCTTTGCAATTTGAGCCCGATTAAGGACATCACCAAACTCAAAACAGAAATTTACAAAACACAGAGGACATGAAGTTTTTGGCTAAAGGGTAAATGGATGTTCACATTTTCTGACAGAAGCAACAGAGGCTTTAAAATACACAGGGCTGAAGTCAGTAAGCTGCTATGTTTTACATCTCTTCTAATTTCCTGTTTGACACAGATAGACATTGGAGATCACAACAAAGACTCATTCGCCTCAGGAAGGAAGCCTTATCAGGCGGATATCAAGTGAGGATGTTCTGTAGAATCATTTGGACACAACAAACCCCAGGAAACAACTTCAGCTCTCCTCCTGGGTTACTTTGGTGATAGGCCCTACTAATCCACTGACACACTTACAAGATTGCTATCTAGCTCTGGATTCAATTAGCCGAGTCTGGCTGGGAGGAGATAAACAGTCTTTGTTCAGACTTTGATATCCTAATGAGAGCGGATCGAACGCATATGTTTGATTTTGCTTAAGAGTAAAGACAAGAGATAGAGGGTTCTTGTCAGTGACATTGGGGGGAAAAGAGATTTGTCTGAGCGTATTAGGGATAATGTAACATGATGTAGCAGTTAATGATGTGTAACAAACAGGCTTACCCCTCTTTCTGTTGTCTTCAATATGCAAGGAGCAGAAATAAAAGCAGATCAGAGCCATCATAGCATTCTTTCTTTGACAGAACTGGTTTTGAAATAGTGATAATTTTTTAGCAAAGTTTGCTCAAGTTTCAGCAAGTTTTTAAGACCATTTAAATTTAGAGCCTAAAATTCAGAAAAATACCATAATATATGCGTAAGATTATATGATTTAACAAGAATGTTTTCATTTGATTACTTAAACCATCCATCCATTGTTTATACCCGCCTATCCTTGCTGGGGGACTGGTGCCAGTCATTGGAGGAGAGGCAGGCAGATATACCCTGTACAGGTCATCCAACCCACCACAGGGCAACACAAGGACACACAGCATGAACAACCATACAAATAGCCATTCATACCCAAGTGCAATATGCAGGGGACGATTAACCTTACAGGGATTTTTTCTGAACTGTGGGAGGAAACTGGAGTACCCAGAGAAGAATTCATGCCTGCACGGCAAGAACATTTTAACTCCACAAGCCTGTGCAAATTCTCAGTTATCCAGGTCATGGCAACAGGATACTCCACGCAGAAAGTTCAGGTTCCAATCCCAGGACCTTCTTGCTGCAAGACAAAAATGCAAACCACTGCATCACTGCGCAGCTCCGGAGACCTAAATAAGGTACAAAAAAGCCAGATTTAGGAGCGATGTTCTTTGGAGGGTATAATGGGAAGGACAAATGTATGAAAATACATCTGTGTTCCTTAGCCAGAGCAGCTGTGCATTTCTTAATTAATTACTAAATACACATTAAAAGAAGTCGATAGAGGAAGTAATGATGCATAAATTATTATAATAAGACCTATTGTAATAAATTTGGTATATTTAAGATTTTTTTTTGGTTTGTATTTTAGAATAATTGTAACAATGTCAAGTTTCAGTGTTTTCTCTTCAGTCAGAGGATTGCGGAACCAAAAGGAAATAAAAAAGGGCACAAAACTATGTGTCGGAATTAGTTTTAAATGCTTGCAAAAAACTGTGTTGCAAAAAAATGAAGCCTTTATCATTTATGTTCTGCTCTCAATATATATCTTCATAAAAAAATTAAGGGGCCTTTTTTTTATTTCTCCCATTTTGGTCTCATAAGAATAAATGAACGGATATTGTTCAGATTAAGAACTGCCCCTTAACAAACGGAAATGTAACCCAAATCCGAATCATTTGTTTTGACAAAGATTTTGGAATTTTATTTTTATTTTCACAACTTTTCTCTTCCAGTCTGAAAACTTTATTCCCCCCACCCCACCCCCACCCCCCACCCATGTAGCAGTTGTGAAATTGTGCAACAATAAAACCTCTTAAACTTGCTCTTGCTCTGCAAATATTTGAGTCAAGGGTTTTTGGCTGAATGTATCTGTTGAACATTTTACAGAGCCCTTATTGCAATGTTCTCTAATGTTCTCATTTTACCTTGGTCTTTGGAGCTTTGGAGAAGTAATTGACCATATATTCTTTTCATGTGCTACACTGTTGCACAACCTTCCAAAATGTTGGTTGTCGCATTTCTTCGAAGCTATGTGAGGCACCAGTTCATGCCCAAAAAATGCTCTATCTCTGTTTTGTTTGACAAATGGCATGGAGCAAAGGTTAACCCCTAAAGACTGCATGCTTGGGCAGTTGAAGGGTGCGCTCTTGACAGATATTCTGTCAAACCTCTAACTCTATGGAGGACCAAGTCTTCCATATCTAAAAAATAAATACAGAAATAAAAAATGCTCAATAAATAAATAAGCATACAATTAATTGCCACCAAATTAATAAATGTAGGTAGAAATTAAATTATACAGTGAGACATAAATGTATATATCTCTTTTAATTAGCTTATTTATTTATTGGCCTTTGTAATAATTACCTTATTTATTTATTGTCCGTTATAATCTTTAACTTTATTTATTAATTACTTATTTTTTTAAAGTATTTATTTATGTGTATGTTATATGTAATTCTCGCAGCGCGGTGGGAGACTTGTTTTGAGGAAACTACGGTTGTAGCTCACTGTCTCCCTTGCTGTGGTTGCGGAGAGGTGTCTGTTTTGTAGAATAAATCCTCCGCCGATGAGTTATTGATCTGGAAAAGCCGAATCTGAAACCACAGAAAAACATTCAGATCCCAAATGTACAGCGTTCTAATTCTTCCAGTCTATTAGCAGCTTCCCTTAAGAGGTCGGACACTGAACGTCTGCCTGCTGAGTTTGACATTACTAAACAATGCTTTAGTGCGGGGAAAAGCCATGTAGATTTGACCAATGCAGTAACATGCTAACCAACCAATGGGAAGAAGTTGAGCCCTTAAGACACAGCCCCTCCTCATTTGCATAATGAGGCAGAAATGCATACAGAAATGTAAAAAGGACAGGCAGAAATAAATAGCGTCACAGAAATATATAGGGTAAAAAAAATACAAAGGAAGAATAAAACAGACAGAAATATTATAACATACACATAAATAAATACTTTAAAAAAATAAGTAAATAATAAATAAAGTTAAAGATTATAACGGACAATAAATAAATAAGGTAATTATTACAAAGGCGAATAAATAAATAAGCTAATTAAAAGAGATATATACATTTATGTCTCACTGTATAATTTAATTTCTACCTACTGTCATGGTTGAGTTTTGCTTTGGCTTTGTTTTTCTGTTATTTTCATTTTTTCATCTCTTTTGGGTTAGGTTTGACTTTATTTATTGTTAGTTTTCTGTCATCAGTTATTTTCTGTCATTTTTCACTTCACCTCCTCAGCAGTCAGTCACACCTGTTATCATTTACCAGTCAATTAGCCAGACCCTGTTTTCACCTGTGAAGTGTTCTATTTAAACCTGCCTCTGCCTTCAGTTCAGCACTGGGCCGTCATCATTCCACACCTCTCCATGCCAGTCCCTGTTTTGCCTTGGAAGCTTTGTTTTGCTCCTGTTGTTAAGGTTAGTCCTGTCAGTCACTCTAAAGACTGTTTGTTCACTGTTTGTTCCTGGAGAGGTTCTGCTCTGTGCCCTGGTGTCTCTCAAGTTCTGCTAACCTGACTAGCCGCCCTGGTGAAGCTCAGCTCTGAGCCCTGTTGTCTCTCAAGTTCTGCTAACCTGACTAGCCGCCCTGGAGAAGTTCTGCTCTGTGCCCTGTTGTCTCTCAAGTTCTGCTAACCTGACTAGCCGCCCTGGAGAAGTTCTGCTCTGTGCCCTGTTGTCTCTCAAGTTCTGCTAACCTGACTAGCCGCCCTGGAGAAGCTCAGCTCTGAGCCCTGGTGTCTCTCAAGTTCTGCTAACCTGACTAGCCGCACTGTAGAAGCTCAGCTCTACATTTATTAATTTGGTGGCAATTAATTGTATGCTTATTTATTTATTGAGCATTTATTTATTTCTTTACTTATTTTTAGATATGGAAGACTTGGTCCTCCATATAACTCAGATCTTCACTGTCACAGAATGGTGGTCAGGAAATTTAATGTTTGAGTGTTTGCAATTTAAGAGCATTTTGAAGATTAAGAGAAGGCTGTTTCACCCAAGGATCATTTAAAAGCAACCACTGTGAGGGACAGACATGGTAGTCGCTAACACATACCACAAGAAGAGCCAAGTGGCCATTTAAGAAGATCATATTGTTTACACAGCTTTTCTCGGGATAGCAGTTTTTATTCCTGAAAATTACTCTCTTTTTTTTTTTTTTTTTTGGATAATTTGGTGTCATTGAAAGGAAATTTGTCTCAGCATCATACAGCCTCAAAGGCTTGTGGAACATTGTGGGTTGTAGTGATAATTAGGGGTTTGTCCACTTTTTATAAAAAAAAAAGAAGAGGAAAAATCCACGCAGTTTCACTTAAGCAGGTTTTCTTCCCCATTATGTGCCCACCCGAGCAAATTCTTATTTTTCTGACTGGCCAAGAATATTTCAGTTTAAAGGCTGGGGTGTCTTTGCTGCATGATGGATGGCATGGACTGGCAGATGGGGACAGGGGGCTGATGAAAAATTGTTCCTTATAAAAAGTGTTTTTGAAGACAGAAGAAAGATTTGATTTCTGTCACTTTGCTTTATGGTTTGTTAAATTGGTTATACCATACACCAATATGTGCTAATGAAAAAAGTATGAAAAGAAAAAGGAAAAATATACTTTGCTTTTTTTTAACCACCGAAATGACAGAATATTACTTGCAGCTAAACCTCATGAAGCCTCTTACAGTTAATTGTACATGACAGGACACACACACACCAGGGCTGTTTGGGTTAAGTGCATTAGAACGTCTGTTATGCTTTCGCAAGATGTTCATCTCTAGTTGTATTTGTCAAGAAAAACATTAAAGTAACATGGTATGCTCAGGATAATGTCTGGTGTCAGTTTCTCAGTAGGACTGGACTGAGTTCTTTAACTAAGCTTTTCTAAAACATGATCTTGCTTCAATTTGAAGCTTTTCTTTGTATTCCCTGCTGTTTGTTTAGGGTTATTTTGCTGCTTAAAGATAAACTAAGCTCCAGTCTCAATCGTCCATTCACCAGGCTCCTATCCTTTTTTTTTTTTTTTAAAGCATCCCCATATCATGATACTGTCACGAGCATGTTTCAACAAGAGATTTTCAGGATGAAGTGTAGTATTAGTTATGCACTCCACAAAAACTAACACTGCACATCACCCTGAACACTGAATCCTGTTAAAGAAACAGTGTCTGCTGCACCATGCTGTGGGAATGTTTTTTTTAAGCGGGGACAAGGGACGGAATTGGTGGTATGATGGATTGAGCAAAGTATCGGACTGAATTGGAGCTTCAGCCTCTAATCCAGCCCTAAAAATACATCAGGAATTACAATGGATTGGATTACATGATATGGTCATATCCTCAACTGGCAAAGTCCAGAGAAAATAGTAATCTTGAGTAGTTGAGTAGTTTAGCAAAAGATGTATGCAAAATACGGCTTTGTAGAAAAGCAAAGTGTCTTTAATCACCAGAATAGAAGAAAATATCAGGAGCAAATCATCATCTGTCAGAGTATAATCACTTAATTGTACATCTGTACTACACCGGTGTAGAAACTGTGCACTGGGTGACCTCCATATGAGTGTTGGCTGCTATCAAGGTCTCGTATCAGCTCCTCTGTTCGGGCTTGGCCTTTAAAACAAACTGAGGAGGCTGGGGTCTTGTGGGAAAGCTGCTTTTCATTTTAAGAAATCTGAGCCGCTTGCTGATTTACAGGGCCAGCGGTTTGACTCCCTTTGGATTCCCAGCCTCCATGCTGAAAAGCGCTTTGGATTATAGCCTCTAAGAAACTGCATAGGTTATTCTCTATATTCATATGTCGATGCTATGGCTGCAGCAGAGGGAGCACAGGCTCTCGTTGAGAATCCGTCCAGAAATGAATTGATTTTCTGACTCTTTCTAGAGATGTTGTTTTGCGGTCTTCCAGGGTGGTCACATTTATGTTGAAAGAGGTAAATCAGAAACACACCCTGGCATATCATCTGTTACTTCTTATTCAGCTTGTTGGCCTTAGGCTATGGAGGACAAACGTATCCATCCAACATTGTGTTTTTCATTCGAATTAGCCAGAATTGATTCTCCAAATGAAGAAAGTTGGAGAGAAAACAGGTGGAGGAACTGAGAAAGAGTGATAAGGTGTGCTTGAGTTTGCATATATATATAAAAGACACTTATGGACAAACTGTTATATCATCCAGGGAAAGCACCTGATTATCTCATCATCTTCATCCTTCTCATAGATCAAGATAGACTTCTCCTCCTCCTCCCTTAGATCCTAAGGTATATCAATGGCTTATGGATCAGCACACTTGGAAAAGGTTGACTAGGCAGTGGAAAGATGAGTAGGAGCCGTAAAATCAGGGAATAAAAATGAGAAAAAAATCCAGATGTAGTCTAAGCAAAAGATGAATGGGGGAGAAATTTTGAAAAGGTCAGAGAAAGTGATAAAGTAATGGTAAAATTAATAGAGACAAAAGAGTGAGTGGGAAACAGGGGAGAGAGGAGAGAGAAGGACTATTAACTGTTATCAACTGATGTGGTAGGGGAAGATGGACTCTAGTGCATGATAGGAGCACAGAAAATATGAAGCTGCAGTAAATTTAAAGCATGTTATTCTGCTCCAGTTTCAGTGTCTTACTATCAGAAAATTAATTTCAGCGTCATTGTCCAGCTAGAAGGTGAACCTTGACCCCAGGCTCCCGTCATCTGCAACCTCTAATAGGATTCCTTCCAGGATTGTCCTGGATTTATCTCCATGCATCTCTCAATAAACTCAGACCAGCCTCCTGGTTCCTGCTAAAAAAAAAGAACACCCCACAGCATGTTGCTGCTACTACTATGCTCAACGCTTTTTATATATAGGCCGAAAAGTCTAATTATTGGCACATCTTCCACGTGGTATTTCTTCTGACCAGGGTCCAACGTGTCAGTCTCAGTCGCAGTTTAACAGGAAAATAACCCAAAAATGTTCAGCTAAAAGAAACAAAAAACAACGGTGGACTGTCCTTAAATGGCCATCCAGCAGGGCAGGTCTTTATCCTATTGAGCATCTCTGAAAGTCCTGATTGCAAAGTGGAGACAGTAGCCCACAAACCTGGGATAGCTTGAGCAGTTTGCTCCAAACTAGCACTGGCTGATGCAGACCTTTAATTGTGAAGTACAGGGAGCACCTGCTGGGTCTGACTGTGACAAAAGATCCGGTCACAAATTATCCAGTAAAAGGACCAATGCTTGTGTCCAAGCTTACAACTAAACAACTGGAGCTTAGACTAGAGGAAAAACTGCTGTTCACTGAAAGACCTGCCAGGGATTCATCCTAAAACCCATTCAACTTGAAGATATTCAATCAACCCCTAGCACCAGCCTTGGAGTAACACTAAGGTTTTTCCTGGAGTCTTTCAGCTGACAAAGCATGATGATTGACTTTCCTGTTACAGTTGTTCTGACCTTAAATCCCAGCAGGAATCACCATTAGCAGGTAGATTTTGTTCCACCATTGCACATCTGGTTGCTGAACCTCCTTACCCTGTTCTGGTACAGCACCTGAAGAACCAATGAGCATCTTCTCCTCAAAGCAGACAAAATGATGTCTCACACATACACACTTTGTAATTCATCACTTTACTGAATAATGAACTTGAAAAATTGATTTTGTTGCTACTGAAGCACCTCTGAATAAAACACTCCAGTAGTGGTCTACTTTACGAGACAAATTATCACTTGAGAACCGGCACTTAATGGCTGTTTCAACATCATTCTCGCTCCGTTGCACAGCAGATGAGGCTGCATCACCTGCTTGGTATTCCCTGCAGGCAGCAGAGCTTCCCTAGTGTTCTCCCATGTCTTCTCGCCTCTGGTAGGAGATGAGAGCTGGGATAACAAATTCATTGCTCCTTCTCCAGCACACTGCCCTCTAACCATTGTCCGTGTTCATTTCCTCTAACGTCCTTGTGTGGGCTGTAATAAGATTTTGATTGGTAAAGAAGCAGGTCTCTTTGTTTCTAATATTGCATTTGAGTTTAAGCAAAATGTAGTTACTATAGTTTATTTTTTGCATATTTGTCAAATGTTATGTGTGTAAATGTAATTGTTTTTAGTCTGTCAGCCCTTCTGGGAGTTAAATGCTAAATGCCTGTCATCCGTTTCTCACTGAGGTATCTATGAACTCTGCTTTACAGCATTCAGATTTTTATTCCTTGTGAGATGATTTTCTCATTTCTTCACTTTGAATAACGACCATTTTACTATTGGCTCAGCTATATGTGTGATGGCTAAAGTGATGATGATGATGGTGGAGACTCTGTTGAGTGGCTTTGAGTTGTTAGGGTTTCAGCTGCACCATGCACCGACAGCTGCTTGAGCATGTTGCACAGAGCAGGCCCCATGAAGCAGAGAGACGAGGAGTCGCAGATTTCGATACATTCTCGCTTTGACGGCGAGGGTCGCCATGGAAAGTGAAAAACACTTGGACTTTTAATGAAATGCCAAAATAAAATGAAAGAAGCCCACATGCCCCTCTTAGTATTAGGAGATGGCCACTCTGATCCGGATCATTTGAATCAAAAATAGTTACTTATCAAACGCTACGGTCATATTGGTCCAAGGTCTCTAAAAACAACCTGATGTGAAACACATATTACTAAACGTAGATTTAACTGGAGCCTTAATTTCAACTTTGCCTCACTTAGTTATTCTAACTAGATATGAATAAACAGGAAGGTTAGTGATACAAATTGTTACCATGATGAATAAAACCTAACTACTGCAAACAATCTGAATTAAACAAAATAATGGCTTTGTAAAAGGTTTGTGAAAGGGGGGGGGGGTATTATTTAATAAACTACTATTTAATCCATGTCTTTGTTGACTATTCCTTAACAATTACAATCTTATTTTAGTTTTTTTATATCTAAAAAGCAGACCTTTTGTTAAATATGTTGTTTTAGAACAAAAGCTGTGTTGACAGAAGGTTAAAACTCCCTGTAAGAAGACCTGCCTTCATTTACATGACTTTTAAAGGTTTTCTGGGAAGGAAATGGATTTTCATCCTCCCTTGACTAATCTTTGTTTAAGATTTAGAATGCATACTGATGTTTGAATATCTCTCAGCTGAGCTATAACGAACCGCTGCATACTGAGATGTCGCATTCTGAAATAGTCTATATATTAGACAGGTTTTTGTTGAGGGAAATGGGCTTTTTATAAATACAGAGTGAATGTTGTGGTTTATCTGCACCTATTTCCCATTTGCATTCAAGAAAAACCTTTGTTCCAACAGTGCAGACATTGCACAGAGCCTGTGTCATCTGCGGTGCATCCTTAGAGCCCAAAATTAGAGCGTGTCATGTCAGAGATTTCTACTACTTCAGGATTTCTAAATAAAGGAAAATTGTGTGGAATCCAGGAGCTGCATCCAGCTGTGCGGTCAGAGGATGCTGCCTAAGGGGTTTGCTGGTAATTTCTTTCTGCATTACATTTGTTTGCCTTCCCAAACACTAATGACAGTACTTCTGTGAGTCTAAGCATTGCAAGCAGTTTTTTTTTTAAATCTGAAACAAAAAGTTTTGTTCTTCCTAATCTGATGATTTCTTTTTTTCCAGCCCATATGGGATTTAAATATGCCCAGTTTCCATAAAGAAGGTGAGGTCAGGCAGTCACGATCTATACCGGAGCAGAAAACTGCAGCTGGGTCCTCCCTTTTGATCTGATTATTAAAATTTAGGCCAAAAAACTGACATACATTAATCAGTGTCACAATACACAGTCTTCATCAAACACTCCTGCAGTACACTTTGATCATCAGGTTCACATTTGATGCTTAATTGATGTTTACCCATTGGAAAAGATTCAGGAAACTAATGTGGCTTTTCTGCACAGCCTAAGAGCTGCTGTGTTTAATAGAGGCTAACTAATGGAAGAAATGTTTGCTCTTATAGGCCCAGATCATATTGCTTACCTCCAAAGCAAGAAGCTGATTCTAATTTCTAGACTCACCAGCCACTTGATTAGGCACTTCTGGTCATACAGGGTAGTGCCACCTTTTACCTTTTAAAAATTTATTTGTCTCTATTTCATATCGTATCAACACATTCTGCTGAAATATACAATCATAAAATAGGCCGAGACTGCATGAGTTTCCTTTACGACCATCACTGGAGTTCAGTGTCCTCAGCTGCTCCACATTGCAGCGTCTCATCAGTGTTTTTCAACTCAGTGTGACCCAGTCTCTGTGCCGTAATATCCAGCCATTTTATTAGGCCTGTCCCAGTGACTCCGGGTCTAGACGCAGGGCAAACAGACTGGAAAAACGCTCGCTGTCTCGTCCCAGACACAACCTCCCTTCATCAATCTCCATCCTGAGAAAGTAGAAAAGTTTTCCCTGTCGGCTTTCTGTGACCCGTTTTCCTTCTTGTCCACTCCTTTTTAGACTCTCAGTCCACTGCACCCATTATCCGCCCCTGTTCCTTTGGGAGTGGAGGGTCAATTGCAAAGCTGTCCGTCACCCTCGTGGGCATTAGCGGTCTGTTGTCCCTGCCTTTGACCCTGTTAGTGAACTGTGACTGCTGTCAGTCTAAATCTATTAAGACGGGGACATTAATAATGATGTCAGGTGCTGCGTTACTGAAATTTGATCACATCGGTCTCTTGCCTCTAGGTCTGCAGATCTCCTTTTCTCCCTGTTGGAAAATTTTGAATGAAAAGAGACTCTAATAGGGGCCTAACTTAAAACGGGGCAGCAGCAGAGGGGATGGGTGCTGTTAACGCTTGCATTAAAAGCAGCTTTCAAATGTGCTCTGATGAAAGCCTCTACAGTTTCAAGCAAGATATGATCTTCAAAAATAGTTCCTTTTGCACCCTTTCAACACATCCTCTCACATAAACTCCCCTCCCAACAGGAGAGGGCTGTGACAGGGGGAGATCAAACACGCCTCCGTCCCTTCACTGATCTTGACAAGTCTCTGTTCAGACAGCACTTTTTCTTCCAGGGTACAAAGCCAAGTCTCGCACGCTTAGCTGAATGCACTTGAAGCTGCATGGGAACAAAGTGGCCGGGCTTGCCTCGGCTTCGCTGTGACTGGTGAGCGCAAATGTCCCGCAGGAAAGGCTGCATCATGTCTCTGCTAAAGCTCCAGAGAGCAAAAACATGGCAAACGGGGGAGGTCGGAGACAATTTTTTTTTACTGAGTCAAAATTCTGACTGTGTAGCTTTTGGTCCCGTGGCTTGTCAGTCTGCCAGGTTAAGTTACAGAAGCATATTTTCTGGTGTTTCAAATGCTATTCCTACTGAAGTTTGCTTTACCTTGGCTTTTAAAATGGTGGTTTGTGTGTTTTGGAATGTGGTTCATTAAAGTTATTGGTCATTGTAACCAGACACGTGTTGCATCATAGCCAGTTAAAAGAATGATTAAGAAATTCTCAGTTGTGATAGGCTGACAGCTGCTCCTGGTTTTAGCTGATTTTAGCAGTTTAGCACAATTCAAGGTGAAAATTGTCACCCATTACTCTCAGAATGTTTGTGCAATTATGTAGAAAAAAGTTATTTATATATTCTAAATTCATCCCACTCTAAATTAGGTAGAGATGTTATATGTTTATACGGCAAATACAAAAGATTTAGATTTGTGTGAATTTTATATAATTGGCCATAACTCTGACCACTAGATGGAAGTACAGTGCTTCAATACAATCATTAGTATGTGTAGAATGTGCACAAACTGTTGTTAGTAGGATACATGTGCCAGCTTGGTTGTGTTAAGATCGGAAGCAGTTTCAGGTAGGGTTGCCAACTGTCCTATATTAGCTGGGACTTCCTGTATTTTAAGACAGGTTAAAGTGTCATGTACAAGACGGGCTTTTTTTATCCGTATTTTACCTGCAGCCTATAATTTGTATTTACAAACTCTAGACCTAATTAAAGAAGTCACATCAAAGTAGAAAGCACAGCACACGCACCTTTGCGTCTGAGTCTCCGACATATCGAACTTAAACTTGATCCCACAATTTCCCAAAAGGCCTTCTTTTTTGTCCCATTATTTCCCAGATTGTTGGACTGTAAAGCTATTTCTATTCTATTTTATTCCTAACCCAGTAAGAATAAGTTGAGAATCATGGTGTCAGACTTGGAGGAGTTACCTCTCATCCTGGCCACTTCACATTCAGCAGCATTAAAAACATTCAACCATGACAGTTATGGCCTGAAGAAGCTAACAATACCTCATAATCTGCGAAAAGCAAAGATGACATCTGGAGAAACCCTCCTCTCTTCACAGTTTAGTCTTGAGATCTTGTCCATGAACACCACTAACAGCATAAGGGGAACAGCAGGTGGAGTCAAATGTGTACCAAGCGCAGTCTCAACTTTTTGCTGAGAATGCAGACACAGCTCTTGCTTTGGTCAAACTGGATTGGATTGGATGGCTCTTACTGAAGGCTGCCCAGATTCCTCATACTGCCAAAGCACCCCATACAAAATACCTCAGGGGAATAGTTGCAGACCTTCTCTAGATCCACAAGGCATGTGGACCGGAGAACCATACTCCCATGACCCCTTCAGCAATATCACAGTTCCATGGCCAGAATAGAAGCCACACTGCTCCTCTGTGAGACCTTCCTCTCTAACACCCCAGAGTAAGCTTTCTCAAAGGGGCTGGGAAGTGTGAGCCCTCAATAACTGGAAGACATTATCCATTCCCCCTTCAAAATTGGGACCTTCACCCTAGTCTGCCACTCCAACAGTGTTTTCCTGGTCCTTTATGCGACGTGTCAACAATTGTGGTCACCACAGTGTCCATAGTTTTCACAATCTCAGACCAAATCTCATCCCCACCTGGCATCCTGCTACTGGCAAGCTTTTTAACTCAACGATGGAATCACAAGGCTTTAGGCTCTTCCTCCTGCATGGAGTTTTGGTCCTCATAACACCCCCCCCCCTCCACACACACACACACACACACACACACACACACACACACACACACACACACACACACACACACACACACACAGCTTCCTTTTGTCAGGACATTGTTGTTTTAGCTGTTCGGGATGATTGGGAAAGTAGGAGTCTATGCCTAAATACCACCAAAGAGGGAACCCCTCTTGTTGCTTCAAGCCACCAGCTATTAATGGATAAAACCTGTCAGCAAAAACGGATCGGAAATCCTAAGTTCAGCGCTGGTGGAAGTGTGTTCTCTGGCTTTGTCCAGTCTCCATGTGTCTGTCAAGAAAAGGGCTATTTCCCACTTGGCAGAGGTGTTCAGAGGTTGTTTCTTTGAGAAAAATTAAAAGAAGGAAATCCTGACAGAGTGCAGACCCTGAATGAAGCAGCTGAATAAAGAAAGGGGGTATTGGAGGAAAAGAAAGGTTCGTAACGTCCTCATAAATGCCAACTAATGTGATTGCTTTTTTTTTTTAAAAGCAGTCGCTCACTGGCTAAAGGAGAAAATATTGCTTGGTGTCCTTAATTAGAAGTCTCTTCAGGTTCACATGGCAGTGCTTAATAAGTGAAGAAAGAAATGAAAAGGTAGCAAAACAAAGGGCTAATGTCAAATACTGAGCAGGAACAATAACTCTTTAACTCAGCAAAGACAAAGACCCTTCCTGCAAGGATGACTGAAAACTACTCAGTGACTCAGCAGCAGTCACCTGTGATTCAGGGTGCAGTCACTGAGCACTGAACCCAGATGTTTTACACATCAACACTTCCCTTCCAGTAAAGTTCAGAGCTGGTGGATACAACCGGCCAAGCTGATGACACCCATTATTTATCCCGCATCTTTACCCTGCGTCTCTTTTGAGGCAGCCAACTGCACAAGCTAGACTTTTGCTGGAACCCTCAGACTGCGCTGGTCATATATCATCTGGCTTTTTTGGGGGGATGATGATTTACTCTAAGGGGTAGAATAACCTTCATTTCACTGAGTGGGTATAAGATGAAATGATTTTTGGAAAAAGTCCAGGAAGAATTGATTAGACAGTTTAGTTCCTTATAATGTTCCGCTCTCTTCATTCCACTTCACTTTAAAATATCTGTCCTTGATTATTTCTTTCCATACCTCATCTATAGAGAGAAATTTGGGAATCTTAGTGTCCTGTTCACGAATAATTAAAACAGGAGAAGGAGAGACCAATTGGAGGGAGCAGTAATTGGAGTGCTGCTCCAGTCTGTTGTGATGAAGAAAAAGCTTAAACCAAAAGTGAAGCTACTGACTGTCTATATTGTGATGCTCACTTATACTATAAAAGAGCAAGATCATACACTTGGCAGTATAAGTTGAGTCCATGATCATCTTGATAGACATTGATGTAGTTTGGGCATCAGATGAGGATGCCTTCTTGACACATAAGGGATGACATCCGAGTTGAGACCAGAACTTGCCGAAAGGGTCTACATATTTTTCCTGGCCCATTTTACAGCTTGGGGCCCTCTAAAATGAGCTGTTGAATCTTGCCGGCTTCCTCTATGGACCCGTTACTTCTTAAACCCAATCAAATATTTATAGCCACAACTAAATCTTCAAAAACAAAATATAGATCCTAGACAACACTACACGCTTATGAATAATCCTTCTAATTACTCCATAAGTGAGTCATTATGTGTTAGTCTGCTGCTGTAACGCTCAGTGGTTTATGACTTCTGTCGTTGAACTCAGATTGTTCAATATAATTCTTTCTTTCAGACCTCATCTCACATTAACGTCCGGCTGTGTTCTGTTTCTAAAGTCACAAACACAATCCGTCCCTAGGTTATCTTATGTATTGCTGACATTTGTTTCCTCCCCAGATTTCCCCTGGACTGAAGCTCTTGAGTATGGATGTGGAGGTCTATGTTCTTAGGATACATTTACATAAGAAAGCCTCAGTAGGACGTGAAAGATTTTACTGAACCGTGCCGCAGAATTAATTATCTTAATCTGCAACTCAAGACAGGACAAATGAAAGAGATAAAGTTAAAGGGACTTTCGTTTGATATTGTTTTTTTGTAAGCTGACATCGAAAACACTTTTATTCACCAAGAAAAAAATGTGTGTTTATTTTGTATGGATGTAATACTGCAATGTCTCCTTAATCTAGTTAGTATGCTTTTGGTCACACAAACCAACCAACTAAAGCAGCCCTTCAAATCAACCAGGTAATCAACTAGCTAACCAACCTACCATTTATGTCAGTTAACCAGCTGACCATTCAAATCAGCCGATCAGTCAAATGTCAGCTAAACATTCACACCAACCAACCAACCAACCAACCAACCAAACGAAGCGACCATTAAACCAGTCCATTTATCAACTAACTCACCAACCAATCACTGAAATCAAACAGCCAATCATTATAATCCTATAAACTCCAAAATGTATAATTTTTGATACAAATGTTTTTGAGACCTCTACAACAAAGTCAGTATTTTTCTGAACATACAATTTACAACGCGTACATATTTTACAGACACTGTTATAAAAATGTAGAAAACAGGAAGAAATTTTATTTTTTGGTCTCACGTATCAATTACAATAGAAAGAAATTTTGAAAGCCAGACGTTTTTTTTTATTTTTTAAGCACCTGTAAATATTGTCTATTTTCAAAATGTGAAGTTTACTCACAATTACCTGTATCAGGTAATACAGGTAATTGTGCGTAAACTACTCACAATTACCTGATTAAAGGGTTAATCAACAAAATAAGTTTTATGAAATACGAAATACTAGAAAACCCACATTGTTCCCCAGAGTGGGAACAACTAGTTCATATTCAAATACACCAAAACCCAAACCACATAAAACACATAGGATAAGTGCAACAATGTGATGTGAATGATCTCAACAGCAATTAAGATTGAAACAGTTGTGGCAGAGAGCTTCGTAGCAGTCTGGGGGATTTGCTTTTGATGCTGAAATGCTGCTTACCTGATGGCAGCAGGTGCAGACATTCATGGAGACGGTGTGAGGAGTCTCTGAAAATGCCTGTAGCCCTGGTTCTGTAGCAGCTATAACACATCCTGGAAAGAGCATGAAGACATCCCAGTGAGCTTTTTAGTTCCCCTCACTATCATCTGCAGGGCCTTTTTGTCCACCATATTGCTGCTGGAGTAGCTGTAATAGTTTCTGATGCTAAGGGGTATGATCTCCTCCTGCCTTTCATCCATGTTGCTGTCTATGCAGTAGCCCTAACTTTCTCCCTCAAGACTCATCACAAGAGTCATCATTCCCATAAATGTATCCAACTGCTGTGGTGTCACCCTCACATGTAATTATATGATTTTCCTCTTTTTCTAATTTGTTTGAAATAAATGCCACATGTTGGGTAGAGCTGACATGACAAGCATATCTCTGCGTGTTGCTGTCAGTCCTCACATGCCAGTTGTAACTCATCGGCCATGAGAGAAAATTAAGCTCAAGGAAAATTCTTAATCCACCTCTTCAGCACGACGAGATTGAGCCCGTTACAGATGGATTGATCACCCAGTGTGAGAATTTAAATTCTGTGTATGCTTCCTTGCAAGCAATCCTGGTTCATTATATTTCACAAAGTGAATCATAGCCCCCAGGAGAATACACTGATAGTGATTTTAAATCAGTTCAGGTATTCCATTTAAGTTTTCTTGGTTCTTGTTGTACATCATATTACGGTATCTAAAATAGACATGCTAATTTGATATCTTCTTTTAAAAAAAAAGTATGCCACCACCTTCTAGCATAGATGCTGTGAGAGATTTTATTTAACATCCTGCAAATGGCCACCTTACTCATTCATCTAGATTTAACAGATATGTTCCCTTTAAGGTCAAGACGGGGAATCTGGTTTATGTTGTCTGGCTGCTGCGAACTCTGGGAAATATGCCTCATTACTAACCAAAGAGCCAAAGCCAGTGGGCTTTTAAAGTGGGTAGCAGTTCTGGTTTTCGCTCTCAAACATAATTTACAGATAATTCTTGAATGAACCAGTCGTGCGACCCTCATCTGCTTTGCAGCATCCAGCAACACCACAGGACACAGGATGTGTGGACCGTCCTGCTGGATGCAGAGGATGACGGCTGTGCTTTGAAGCCCTCTGCTGGAGGAAAACTGTATAGAGTACAAATTTGGGAGAGGTGATGTTAGGGTAAGGATCTTTTATAGGTTTAACTCTTCTATTCAAGAGGCATATCAATTTAACAAAACCCTTTTCTTGCACTTTTGAATTTGTTCATTTTCTTGAAAGAGCAATAGAAAAATAGATTTTTTCACTTTACACTTTGTTACACTTTGCTAAAGAAAAACTTGTTTTCTTGACCTTTTTAGAATTTTGTCGCTTGACAGCCACAATATTTATTGTGTTTTATTGGGATTTATGACAGACCAACACAAAGCCATACTTAACTTAGAAGTAAACTGAAAGGGGTTGAAGGTTTTGAACATTTTTTACAGATTGATTTGTGGAAAGTCTGGCATGAATATGTGCTCCTTAACGCTGACGCCCCCAAAATGAAAAAGAAGTCTAATGCAGGGTATGGTTATAAAGCATCATCCCCAGGATTAAAAAACAACCAAGACATGGTCACTAAACTTTGTAGCCTTTAAGCAAAGTGCTGTGTGTAGAGGAAAACTTCACACTGAACCCACCATCCCCACGGTGAAACATGGTGATGTCAGCATCATGCAGTGGAGACAATTTTCTTCAGGAGATACAGGAGAGCTGTCAGACAGAGCTTACCCATCCAGCAGAGCTACAGAGGACTGTAATAGAATATTTGGATTAAAGAATAATTATGTGTTTGAAGGGCCTAGTTAAAGTCCAGACCTAAATCCAACTGAGAATTTGAGGCAAGACCTGAAAGGTCGCAAACACTCTACGGTCAATATGAGTGAGCTGTACCTATTTCACAGGGAAAAATGGGCTAGGATGTCAGCCTCTAGATGTGAAAGCTAGGAGAGTCATACTCCAAAATAGTTGCAGCTGTAACAACAGTAAAAGGTAGTTTTTTGAGCACTTATTCCAGAGAGCTGAATGCTGATGCACACCCCACTCTTAGGTTCTATTAGTGAAAAACAGAGAAATGATCAGGCACTTTTCTCCTTTCATTCCACAACTAAGCACCACGTTTAAAATGTGCAGTTCTTCCCTTGCATCAAACAGTCTTTTTTTTGTTTTTGTTTTTCTTTGCTATTATTGTTAGAGGAGCAAATATTCATCTGCTTTGGACTCAGAATGGTCTGCTAACAGTCCAGGCTCTGCCCCGTCCTCTGAAAAGGGTAGTTAATAAAAACATGCCGGGGCCCTTGGCAGGATGACAGGGCCCCAATCACAAAGCTATTAATCCCGCGATCTACAGTCATTTGTTTCTTAACAAACAGATGGCTGTCAAGACTGAAACCAAACAGACATGTTGCATGCTGCATATAAATGGACTCATAAATGGGCTCTGTACTGAAAAGAACCACCCTGATAAGGTGAGGCTGGCTAATACCTGGCTGAGGTTTTAGCAGCTGGTGGCTGCTCAAAGCTGGAATGCTCTTTGTGAAACATGTTTAGGGCACAACCTTCAGTCCTGGTACCAAGCCTCTCCTCCCACCATATGTATGTTCTGAAAAAATAACAATGTCAGTGAAAGTAGAAATCCCTTTTTATTACCCTTCTTTTAAAACAAAGCCAAGATTTGTTGTGGATCAAAACTCTTCGGGGTCAGCCCCGCTGAATCCCGTTTCAGTGTTTTGAACCCAGCTCCCCTAATCTGAGTCATCTTGATTCATTGAACAGTAATCCAGTCAGATACTGTGAGGAAGTGTGACTAATCTGAGCAGACCGGTGGTGAGTCACGCAGGCAAGCATCATGCCTGGATGATTTAGTTTTGGTTGGAATCTGTCTGGAGCAAACCTCCAACCCTGTGGGGAGGGACCACTTGGCAAACGTGAAAAGATGGTTGTTATCTGTGCCTCTACATCCATACGTTCGCTCTACAACACCGCGCTACAGCAGAGATCCAAAATGGCAACGCAGTTTGTTTGCTTCTCGTGATTTATTTGCCCGCGTTCAAGTGGGCGGAGATTAAAGAGTTCTGAAAGAGGCCCCTGTGGCATCCCGGAATAGATGGGTGTTAGCCGGAGGCCTCCCTGTGCTTGTCGGGGCTTCCTGACTGCCTCCCAACAACAACATCCGACAAGAACCCCACAATTACGGCTGTAAACCACCAGACTGAGGTCGGCCGGTGATCCAAGCCGCTCATCTTGTGAGCTTGCAGCCGAACAGGTAATTAGCAAAGGCATCTCTGCGTGCTTCCCTTCATGCGTAATGTCTGAGGAATACCTGCTGCCTGGTCGTAATAGCCGGCTGGAGCAGCATGCCATCTTCTCAGCTACTCAGAGCCAAATTGGATTGGGGATCATAAGCAGTCGCCTTCTGCTCCTTGTGCTGTCGGATGAAGGGTTCTTTGAGGCGCTGAATCAGAAAGGAGAAGCAGGTATTTGTTCAGCTTATGGTGGCTGTTTGTGAATGACAAGCTCAGGAACCAGCCACACCGAGCAACCATGGTGAAATTAGATCATGCTTCTGCCTGTAACACTTCTAAAAAGATAGAAAGTTCAGCAAGGGTCAGGCATAACATAACATAACAACACATGACTGCTGAAGCATCTCTGATTATCTTTTCCGCATGGCATCTGTTTGTGGGTGGGATATGTTTGGCAGCAAGTGAACATTTTGCCCTCCAAGGTGAAATGTTAGAAGTTATAAATGGCAGAAGGGGAACATTTTGAGCAACTTTGACAGTAGTCAAAATGTGATGGGTCAGAACGTCTCCGTCATTATCATTGGATGACTCTCAAGAGGTCGGAACCTATCAGAGTTGGTCAAAGGAAGGAACAGCGGAAAATCCATGACTTACTGATTCACTGGGAAAGCTTCCCTGTTTTATTGGTCCAATAAAACAGTAAAGCTGCTGTAGCTCAAATAGATGCAGCCGTTTGTTTGGGTTTCTTTTAAAAGTAAAATTCTATGAAGGCATTATTTACTCCTGTGTTACAAGATGTTAACATCTGCTAATAAACATGCCTGATCATAGTTAAATGAAATTGCCAAAGATTTGAAGCCCATCATTCAACGGTGACAAAGATTGGACCAAAATTCCTGCAAAGTCACACAGGAAAGAAGTACTGAGAGTTATTGCTGCTGAAGCTGGATCTGATAACGGCTGTATCCTGGGCTGTACTCAATAAGAACCAATCAGGCATGATACCCTACAGCTGAGAAAGGGTATGATTTTTTTATTTGCTGTACAACAGCACCCAGATTCACTATCCTGTATGCTGTTTCAGTAGCTAATGTCAACTTTAAGATGGTCCTACCAGTTACATCTAAACTTCTTCACTCTCCATTGATCTTAGCAACTCATCTGGCAGGGATGATTGCAAACCGAGGTGTTGCAGAGTCCCAGTACTTTCTCCAATAACCGGTTATCTGTTGACTGTAGTCATTTGGTCAGCAGCAGCCTGACAGAACAGGAAAACAAGTCTCTGCTTCAGAATCAAGCGTCTCGATGAATGTGTATATGGTGGTTTAAGTGAAAGCTTTTACCTAAATATGCAGTAGGATCTTACAACAGACATGCGTGGCAAATCACTTTTCCTTGGAAAAGTTTTGGCGGGGTTCAGTACAGCCCAAGGAAATGTCGCATCTGTCACGGCTCTGTCATTTCATGTTTTCTGGACCTACATCTTTGATTTTGTTTCTATAAAGCGATCACTTTACATTCTTTGCCAACCTGAAATCTTTTGTTTTCACTTTTATTTAACTAGCTCTTTACTAAAAGTGTATGAAATTGTTCTATTGGTCCTATAAACATGAGTGTTCCATTCCATCAGCCCAGATCTGCTTAGCCAACACTTAAGGATATGCTGTGATTGACTGCTGGCACAACAACAAAGTAGCTCCCTGCTTTTACCATATGAGGCCTTTGGATTTCTGTGCGTTTCTGCTCTCTTAGAGCTCTGCAGAATGTTCCCACTGTATTTAAACATGTCTGTTTTAAATCCAATCGAGGGAAATGCAACTCTACAGTTTGTATGTTGTATATTTGGTTCATGGTGGACAGTTTTATTTCCATTTCTTTTTAATTAATAGAAACTTGGGAGACAAGAGGCCATTTATGAATGTTTTCAAACATGACATGTAAACTGTGTATATACCGTGCGTAAAAGTTGTAGCTAAATCCGAAGACCTTTTCCAAGTGATCTGCCCTTTTTCTCGTTTTAAAAGGTGTGTTTGTGTAATGCTTGTATGCATAGAACCCAAAATTCAAGCCAACACAGAAGGTTAATGTACTAAAAAGTTTATTGTCGGTAGTGAAGTTGGTGGCCGACAGGACAGGTAACGGTTGAAATTCCTGATGATGACAAGAGATGACAGAGACTGCAGAACAAGTGAAGATGGCAGGATTCAGAATCAGAATCAAGTTTAATCGCCAAGTAGGTTTGCACATACGAGGAATTTGACTTGGTGTTGATGGTGCAGGCAAAAATAAGAATACAATAAAATAAAAATTAATAAAATGGATATATATATACAGAAGCAATATACATTCAGTAAACTGTGTGTTAATGTAATGCAGAAGCATGTAAGCCTGAACGTGGGAGAGAGACAGTGTCCAGTGTCACAGGCGGCTCTTGGCCTTGTTCATAAGACCGGTAGCAGATGGAAAAAAACTTCTTGTGGCGTGAGGTTTTGGTCCTGATGGACCGCAGCCTCCTGCCAGAGGGAAGTGACTGAAATAGTCTATGACTAGGGTGCGAGGGATCAGCCACAATCTTCCCTGCACGCCTCAGAGTCCTGGAGGCGTACAGGTCCTGGAGAGATGGAAGATTGCAGCCAATCACCTTCTCTGCAGACCGGATGACACCCTGCAGTCTGCCCTTGTCCATAGCGGTGGCACCAGCGTACCAGATGGTGATGGAGGAGGTGAGGATGGACTCAATCATGGAGGAGTAGAACTGCACCATCATTGTTCTTGACAGGTTTAATTTCTTCAGCTGCCGCAAGAAGTACATCCTCTGCTGGGGTTTTTTGGTGAAGGAGTTGATGTTCAGCTCCCACTTTAGGTCCTGGGAGATGATAATTCCCAGGAAGCGGAAAGACTCCAGTGTCAATGGTGGAGTCACAGAGGGTGATGGGGGTAGCTGGGGCTGAGTTCTTCCTGAAGTCCACAACCATCTCAACTGTTTTTGCAGCGTTGAGCTCCAGGTTGTTCTCCCTGCACCAGGTCACCAGATGGTCAGCCTCCCACCTGTAGGCGGACTCGTCACCATCAGAGATAAGTCCGATGAGAGTAGTGCCATCCGCGAACTTCAGGAGCTTGACAGACTGGTGACTGGAGGTGCAGCTGTTGGTGTACAGGGAGAAGAGCAGAGGAGAAAGAACACAGCCCTGGGGGGAACCAGTGCTGATGAGCTGTGAGTCAGAGTCATGTTTTCCCAGCTTCACGTGCTGCTTCCTGTCAGACAGGAAGTCTGTGATCCACCTGCAGGTGGAGTCGGGCACATTCAGCTGGGAGAGCATCTCCTGAAGCAGAGCTGGGAGTGCTGGAGGATGTGGTGAAGGGCCATGTTGACAGCGTCGTCTGCAGACCTGTTGGCTCTGTAGGCAAACTGTAGGGGGTCCAGGAGGGGATCAGTGATTTCTTTAAGGTGTGAAAGCACAAGGCGCTCAAAGGACTTCATAACCACAGAGGTCAGAGCGACGGGTCTAAAGTCATTAAGTCCTGTGGTCCTTGGGCAGATGACCAGACAATGTTGACAGGATGAGGCAGGGGACCTGATATAGGCAGAGTCTGACTAGACCAGACGATGCAGGTAGACTTGACAAAGTGTAACAGGCAGAGACAGACTTGATCAGACCTAGCTGATGTGTCCCCAGTGTGGGCAGAGCAAAACGCAGATTTTCCAGGAACAACCTGAACCAGGCAGTGAATACAAGCACCAGTCAAGTCAAACTAGCAAGGGCAGGGTGAGAACAGGTCCACAGAATCAGAAAGCCGAGCGAGAAAATGCTGGGGAAAAGCTACATGCAGGCAGCGGGACAAGACGAGACATTCTGGCAGGGAGTGGTGAGTGAGGCAGGTATAACAGGAAAACAGGAGGAATAGCTTGGAGGTAATTGGTGGCAGCAAGTGGATCATAGTGCTGGGTAGTGGAGGTGTGGAGCATGGAGAGAAAAAATGAAAAGTCCAAAACCCAAACCATAACAGATTGAACTGTGTCGATCCTTAACCTGGTCTGTTGCATTGTAGGTCACGTAAGGTTCATCAACATGTCGGTCATCTTGAGTGCTGCTCTGTGGGAGAGCTGCAAACTGGAGCTTTAATGCTGTTGTTTTTTTTTCCAAACAATACCAATTATTCTGTTTGAATTTAACAGACAACGTGATACAGAAATGCTTAACAGCCTCCCACCACAAGGCTTCAGACATATGGTTTAGGGTAGGGAGGCAAACGTATTGCCTCCCTACCAGTGTCTGGGGTTGTGTTCTTTCACTGACCTTTGCTTTGGGGTCCTGCAGCCAAAACAAGGTGGGGTCAAAGAAAGCCCCCATGAAAATACCTCAGGCTCCTTTAACGGAGACAAAAATGTATTAACAAAAGAAAAACTTTGAGAGAGACATCATTTGTCTTTCGTTTTGTTTCTGAGGTGTGTGCCTCAAGCATAGGAGTTGAAGTATATTGGTGTATTAATTACACTTGTTTGCAAGTTTGAGTTTGGGTTCGGAAACCCCCAACCAGTCATGAGGACTGGTTGGGGGTTCACCTGCACTACAGCTTGGCGATATGGACTAAATTGCTACCACATTATTTGTTTAGGATTGAATGATCTTTATTAATCATGATAACATTTCAAATTATCGATCCAGTTTTCAGGATAGCATCTTTGTCAATACAACGTGGAAGAACAAATAAAATCAACATTATTATTAACTAAAGACATTTGATTTTGAAACGTGTCATAAACTAAACACTGTTCCCTTATGAAATTAAGTAGAATAAGTACAATTTCTCAATTATTAAGAAATTGGTGTGGAAAACCCATTTGCAGCTTGTATTAGAAACTTGTAAATATGTTCCAATAAAAGCATGGATACAATATTGAATCTGCTTTGTTGCACAGCACTAGCTGCAACGTTTTCTGTTTCCCACTTCATCTGCGTTCCCGCCCTCACCTCAGGTCTTTAGATATGGATCAACACCAAGATCCTGGATGTGGGCTGGACTCAGCTTTGGAGATGTAGTAAGGAGCTCCGTCACTTGGGGAACCTCAGAGTAAAGCCGTTGCTCCTCCAGGGACCTGGTAAGGAGGTCACCTAGAGACTTCCCTTTTGGAGGGTTCTTGACCCAAAACAAGCTAAAGGGCCTGAGAACCACTATGGATTCCCAAGAATATTTTGGAGCGTGTCGCTGTCTAAGAGGGATGTCCCCTCTGAACTTTTTACTTTGGACGATCAGAAAGCTGGATGCCTGGAAGCGTATGAGTAGCAAAACATCTTTCTATCACCTTTGCTGCCTTGTAAAGGCTAATAATCTCTTCTGGTGAAATCTATACACTTACAAACTGCCACCAATAGATTCCTGTCTGTCAAATTAACTTTTGTGGCCATCTTGTTTGCTACCGGCCTCAGTAAACCGTGCTGACAGTGACATGGCCATCGGATCGGGGCTCTTCCCGACCTTCCATTACTTCTGCTTTCACAAAGTGGGAGAGGAGGTGAAGTCTTTGCAGGGGAAGCTCCATCACATTGCGGTCACATTGATTCTCTTGGCTCATCGCTCATTTGGTTAATGCAGCTCCATGTTGTCTTTAATTACATTTAGTACCCATGTGGGAGCAGCCCAGTTGCCAAGTTAACATTTTCGAGCCAGCTCAGCCACAGAGGGCTCGTCTCTCCTAGCTGTCTTCGTTCAAACGAAATTAAAGAGCTGAACGTCGCCTCAGCCATCATATGTATGCTCCCAACTCTTTAAACAGAGTTAAACTCCTAATATATCAGCCTGCATTGGAATGATGCCCTGATTAAAGAGGCTATGCATTAACAATCATTCAGCAGAAGCACATTGAGAAATCTAGCTGGCTGAAGTGACTCCTGCATAGTTTGACTTCATCTCTTTTCAGCCACTCTGCCTGGACTCCAACATCTCTTCCTCCTTTTACCTGGCTCCCTCCAGAGGCTGAGCAGTGCCACTACAGATTTCTGTCAAAGATACCTGCGTAGCTGTAGTCATCACTGCATTGTGATCAGGACGGTTGGAGGCAGTTTTTTTGCTCCGGGGCAAGATCCGGCTGTTTCTCAGCGTTTGGGATCGCTGTCACTGAGGGGACAGGTCTGCAGAGCAGGTAGAGTCAAAGAGGAGGGCTGCTCCATGCTGCATCAGTGAGAATAACACCAGCAGAGAGAGAGAGAGAGGGAGAGAGGGAGAGAGGGAGAGAGGGAGGGAGGGAGACTGGACTTCTGTTGATTGATTCTGGCTGCCGAAAGAAAAGAAGAGGAGCGAGACTGGCACAGGGGATGGAGAGTCAGAATTTTTACTTGTTTATAACCAGCTGCCGGCAATATTTCTACGGATTGTGTTTGTGTGAGTATATTTGTACATGCGAGTGTTTTCAGTCAGCATCTCTGAAGGTGCTGCCACTGCTGATGTTTCGCCTGAGTCACAGCGTCAGGTTCTGCTTTCCACAGCGATCAGAATCCTGACAGGATAGGTTAATGAGTGCGGGGGGGGGCGGCTCAGTAGGTTGGTACTCTGGGAGGTAAGTAAAGGGGATGGGCAGCAGGAGGTGACATGTTATAAAGGTCTCAGCTCAGGTTTGATCTGCAAGCTTCTCTGTGTTTCATTCAAAGGTTGGAAAGAGGAAGCAATCTTACCTCTTCTGACCTCTGCTCAAGTTTAGCTTCTGTTCTGCTGCTGGATGAAAAGAGGGTGGAAAGGCCGAGACGTTCTGTAGATTTGGGAAAGTTGCTGAGCCATTGTTTTCTGCTGTCTGGCAAACCACTTTTTAAAATCTTTGTTTTCTGTGGTTTTACAGAAACAACTCTATCTTTCTTCATTGTAGGATGGAATTTTCTGTCGTGTAGATTTAAGAAAAGCACCTAAATGGACGTCTGGGGAGCTCCATGGTGGGCTGGCTGGACTAAAATCAGCAAACGAGGCGTTTCTCAGCATTACTGAGGGAGCTGTCACAAACTCTAGCTGCTATATACATGCTCTTACACAGCGTTGCATTGAAGGAAATGTGAAAAGGAGCTGAATGATTTAATAAAGTTTGTGGCCAAGTTAGTTTTTGTAATGCTGTCACCTCTTAATACAGATTCTAACCTGTTCCAATGTCTGGGAGAACTGTAAGATAAGTAGATGGAAGAACATTCAATGGCATTCTCAGTCATTAAATTTCAGATGCAGAGGTGATGTCACACTGTGTGTAAGAGAGCAGTCACTATAATACAGGGTTTTTGCTGTTATTTAAAAAATAAAGAAAAAAAAAGACTTGGTCAAATGAAGAGTCCGGAAATGGTTGAAGCACTGGGAAACAGCTTGTGGCCTCCATCAGGATCATGACACAGATGTTTGACCCTCTCCATGAACCGGGGGAGTTGGTGCAGTTTTGCCAGAAACTTTCTGATCTTATAAAAATGGGCAAAATGATTTGCAAGTGGCATTATGAACTCTCTTTAGCATGCATGTGCAAATTCTCAGTTATCCGGGTCATCACAACGGCAAACAGGCTTAAGTCGGAGACAACCGGAGTTTTTGATCAGTTCTTTCTGAAAACATTTCAAAGCCTATCTGGGAGTCTTTGTCAATTCTGGTGGCTTGCACTTGAGCAACCTGCAGTTGGTGCATTGCTGTTTACATGGAGGCCCATCCTCCTAGGCGAATTCTGAGTCAGGTGCAAATCAATGACCCACCGTCATGCTGCTCCATACATAAAAGCATGGCACAGCACAGGAGGGCCAGGAGCTCGGGGCAAGATTCAGCAGTCCACTTGCACCTCAAGAACAAAGGCCACTCTTTTGATGACAATGATGAATCCCTACATGAGGGATTGCTGCAAAGCCATCTACAATGCAGACGACTGTCCCCGTGGCTTTACGCTCCTTCAGGAGGAGTGAATGCTGCTTGTCAAGACTTGATGCTATCTACTTGGTTTCCTTAGATAGGAAACTTTTTGATCAATCTGTCTGTTGGATTTGATTGAATTTGACTTTGTGAAGTGCCTTGAGATGACATGTTTTGTGAATTGGCGCTATACAAATAAAATTTACTTGAATTGAATGATGTCCAGATTTTGGACAGAGAGAACAGATGGTTTGAAAGAGGGGTGAAAGAAGCCATCTTGGTCAAAAGAGAAAAGCCATCACATCCAACTCCCCAGTGTTTACAGCTCGGTCCCCCAACACATCAGCCGTCTCATCATTCAGGTGACCAAGTACTCCACTCACCCCAAGCTAAAGCTCCTAATGACCCAGGACAGTGGCGGGTGGGTCATTGATTTGCATCTGACTTAGAATGCGCCGAGGAGGATGGGCCTCCATGTCCTTAAAAACAGAAGTGCACCAACTGCAGGTTGCTCAGGACAAAGACCCCTGCATAGGTATTGAAACGTTTTCAGAAAGAACTGAGCTAAAATCTGGTTGGCTCCGATTTAAGCCGATTTGCCATATCTTTAGCATCTTATATAAGTGATTAGCTCAGTTTTCTTGGCTGTTATTCCAAAAACAGCAGTGAGTCTCAACGTATTGTAGAGAATGACGACTTTTTCCTTAATTCTGAAATCTCAGTAGCATCCAGCTTGTTTCAAGAGAGACACGTTTTCTACTTGCTGTAAAAAAGTTTCTTTTTAACTAGATTCTTACATCTGTAATTCCTGTATCTTAATGTTTAATGTCTCGCTGATAATAAAAATAGCTAACTATGAATAAGATTTTAGGTGGGACTTTGACATAGAAAAGTGTTTCTAGAAGGGGTGCTTAGGTGTAGATCTTTCTGATTACAGAAAGATCTGATTTCTGAGCTTCCAATTAAACTGGCCAGTCACTGATGAGGGCTTATCGAGCTTTAACTGAGCACAAAATTGTTTTCTCTTTATATGGCTACTTAGATCGGTGCATTTCTTGTCTGTGTTTCTTTATACTAACCTACCTGTTTATTCCCCTGCCTGAACATTCAAATGTGTCTCCCACATTTTATTACAATTCTTTAATTTTCCTGTCTACCCTTTACTCCTTCTCATCATGAAGAAATGCCCTCAAAGAAACCACATCAGATTAAAACTCCCACAAGGGGGCAGGTTTAAATAAGCTAACCTCTTGGTTCCAAGAAAACAAAAAGAACAGGATAGAAACATTTTTAATTGGGAGCAGAGTGAGGAGAGAGGTTTTATGAGGGGGAAAGATTATTACATCATGAGAAGTGGTTAGGTTTAATGTGGCAGTTTCTCTGCAAATCTCAACCATTTGGGATAGGCAAGCTGGAATAAAAGTCCTATTTTTTCAGGGGTGTTAGAAGACATTTTTCCTCAGATTTCTTGTAAAATATATTTTTCAGCTACACAATAAGGGATATGTTTTAAGCAAAGGTTTTTGCATTTTTTGTGTATTATATTATACTATTTTTATTATATTATATTATTACAGCTATATTAGATAATATAACATAAGACTCAAGTATACTGATATATGAGACAGATGTGAAAGGTGAGACGACACAGATATGTGGAGAGTTGGATATTTTATGTGTGGCGCAGTGGGAGGAATAGCCATCTTGTAATCCAAAAGTTGTGGGTTTTATTCCAGCCTCCTCCTGTCACATGTCAATTTTCCCCTGGGCACGGCATTTGCCCCAAGTTGCCTACCAATCTGCCTAATGACATATGCATTTGTGTGTATCAGTGAGAGCAACCAAACACCTGAAGAAAGCTCTGGTCACTGAGAAACTTTCTTTGGAATCAGAATAAAAGGAATTTACACCAAAGGAACGGTATGAGGAAGTTTTTTGAATGGCGATTTTTAAAAGCTACAGTACATGTTGAGTCCAGAAAAGGGCTAATGTCTAGTATGTGTCCTCTAGAAGTTGTGGAACATAAAGCAGAGCTAAACATTAAATCCCACAAGGACATCACTTTCGGCTATATAAGGCAGTTTAAGGCTAAAGCAGTCAGACGTGCACCTTTTTTTTTTCTGCAGAATTGTCCATGGACTGATTTTGAGTATAAATTGCTTTCTTCAGGTAGTCATTTTTTTTATTTGTCAGGTGCATCACAACTCCTTGCCTTAAAGATTTGAGACTGGCCAAGTGTAGAAATTGGATAAAGTAATTAGGAATTTTTGAAAACTGAAAGGACTCTTCAACTTTTACTTGCAGCTGACTTTCATTTGGTCAATTACTTAGAGGTTAGCTGTGATTCTTGATCTTTAGAGACTGCTCCAACCTCAGGAGCTGTCCACACTGCCACCAAGATCACAAGTCATTTTAGTAATTTTATGGGCTCTGATGATGGGCAAAGCAACTGCTTGTATGTTAAGGTGACTGTACATATCAATATGTGGCAAAGTTCTAGGTTTTAAAAAAAATCTGAAAACTATCCCCATCTGTCATGTTTGGTTTAAGAATCTGACCCACATGCAGAACACACCGGCACACAGGAGGCAGTTTTACGGTTTTTATTTTCTTTTTGGAAAAAGACTTCTGAGGGGAATCTTTTCTGGAACGGAGTTGATGTGGAGAGCGACTCGGGTGGAACAATTGAGATCTGTGAGGTAAGGCAAATAATTAGATAAGATCACACACGGGATGAGTTTTAACTAGAGACGTAAGCTTACCACGGAGCTCGGAGACTAAGCTGGGGGAGGGGGGGTGAGGCGGACTCAGCAGATGTTGGAGAGACAGGCGACAGAGGAGCCATAGAGCGGGGGGTTGAGCAAGGTCCAGGCATCCGGAGAAACAGCGGGAGGAACCAGGAGAGTCCGGAGAGACCAGGGTGAATCCGGGGAGGCGAACCTCTTGCCCGACTTGGTACTTCCAAGGGTGTTTGAGGGGGGGAGGGGGTTGATCGCCAGAGCAGAATCTGAGCAGGAGTGGATTCGGGAGCCTGGTCTTCAAGGCACAGAGTCACACGAGAGAGGGGTTCCAAAGACACAAGGGAACAAGAGAAAAACACGAGAGAAAGGTTAGATCCAAAACGGGGATCGAAAAACTCACGGACATGAAGCTCAGGAGACGGATCAGTGGTCTTAGGCATACCGCAACAAGGTAGTGTTACGGGCATCCTCCCGCTGTCTGTGCACAGTTCCTATAGTGCGGTAAGGCGCTGCTGAACACACTGCAGGTGTGTGCGCCCCGCCCACTAGTCAGCTACTGTCACCTGTGGAAGGAGGAGAGAGGGAGAGAGCAGGGCTGGCAGAGACTGCACGGCTCTGCCTGCTGAGTCCTGACACCATCTGTAGAGATAGAATATTGAAATAGAGATTGATTCAATTAAAAAATTTATTTAGAATTCAAATATTCTTAAGGATGATTTATAATAAGGATAGATTGTGGATTTTTGTGTCCTCTTTTATTTTGTTCAGAGTTGAGTTCTCAATTTTGTTCCTAATACCTTAAAATACAACAGCAAACACATTTAGTGGCTTTCATAAAACATTTGTGTAAGAGGGATCAAGATGAATGCATATTTTATTGCAGCAGGTTAATCTCACACTGAACTGGTTAAACAATATTCCACTTTAACAAGTTGTCTTTAAAAGTTGTTTTTTAATGGCAAGATTATTTTGCTGCAGTTAAATATTGATTTGTTTTAGAACTTTCAGTTCAATTCAATTCAATTTTATTTATATAGCGCCAAATCATGAAACATGTCATCTCAAGGCACTTTACAAAATCAAGTTCAATTATATTATACAGATTGGGTCAGATTATACAGATTGGTCAAAAATGTCCTATATAAGGAAACCAGTTGATTGCATCAAAGTCCCGACAAGCAGCATTCACTCCTGGGGAACCGTAGAGCCACAGGGAGAGTCGTCTGCATTGTACATGGCTTTGCTGCAATCCCTCATACTGAGCAAGCATGAAGCGACAGTGGGAAGAAAAACTCCCCATTAACGGGAAGGAAAACCTCCGGCAGAACCGGGCTCAGTATGAACGGTCATCTGCCTCGACCGACTGGGGGTTACAGAAGACAGAGCAGAGACACAACAAGAGAGACAAAAAAGCACAGAAGCACACATTGATCTAGTAATCTGTTCTACATTAGATGGTAATAGCGGGTGAGCCGTCTTCTCTGGATGATGTCACAGTTAACAGAACACCAGACCAGGTGTACCTACTATGAAGAAAAAGAGAGAGAGCAAAAAGTTAAAAGCTGAAATGACGACAGTCATTTCAATGTAATACAATGCAAAACTGGAGAACAGTAGACTGAAGAACAGTAGAAATCAGTAGAGTGAGAAAATTAGACCCTGATGTCCTCCAGCAGCCTAGGCCTATCACAGCACAACTATAGAGATAGCTCAGGGTATGAGCCACTCTAACTATAAGCTTTGTCAAAAAGGAAAGTTTTAACATTAGTCTTAAAAATACACATCTTTACCAACAAATGTGGATGTCCAAAGGTTCTTAGTCAGTCATGTTTGCCGAATATGTGTAGTGTGTGCGGGGTGTCTTATTAACACGTATCTAACATCTGATTGTTCAGTAGTATCATTTATTAGAGAGAGAGAGAGAGAGAGAGAGAGAGAGAGAGAGAGAGAGAGAGAGAGAGAGAGAGAGAGAGAGAGTGTTGTTTTCTGATATCTGTGATGATAATGGAGGCTTAAGAAATGCATATTTTTCATTTCTTTTGTGTGCTTTGACATTTACTTTAGCTTGTTCTGAGCTTTGTGGTGGGTTCAAATAATTTAAGTTAAAACTAGATCTCTTTGTTGTTTTTGTACTTTCACTCCCATTAGGCGCTGGTTAGAGGTTTACATATTCTCAACAAGGCCATGAATATGATATTAATTATGGGCTTTCAATGATGCATTGGAACCGTTTTCTTTGCAGGGTGGCCTACAAAACACTGCTGCTGTACATTTTAAAAACAGATGCACAGTTTTAAATTTATTGAGGATGGCATACACCCCTACAATTAATTCATTACAGAGTTTTTGGGGCCATTAAGAACTTTCTGGTGTAATTCTGAGAGGATAGATATCCTCATCAAATTTGATGGTGCTCATTATTGAGCAGGCATTGCTTTTAAACCAGTTTTGATGTGTGTTTGGGATCATTGTTTTCTTTTAACATTTAGCTGGGTTATGGTACCAACAATGTGTCCCACACAGATCAAAATAAATTGGTTGCAATGTTTTAAGATCAACACATTTGAGTTGATTTAAACCTTGCAGCTGCTCAGATGGACAAACCAGCTGTATGGAGAATCCTTTTATTGTCAGATGAGACGAAGTTTAAAAATACCTTTGGAGACATGATCTGGTTCACTCTTTCATAGCAAGGGCAACAGCCACATTGCTACTCCTGGATTCAAGGTTCAACTTTCAGTCGGAGCCTCCTCTCCAACCCCCCAGAGACAAATGTGGTCCCTCAATAATTACAACACACTATCCAGTCCACTTTTTAACAACACAGTTGAAAACTAATGAGCTATGCAAACAACACAAAATATCATGTCCATACACATAGATCAACTTATCAATTCTGCCAAAAACAGTAATTAAATGTTGAGCCAGAATGCTGTTTTATCAATGGCTGTGAAAAGTGTGTGTTTTTTTTTTTTTTTGCAGCTTGCTGATGGATTGTTATTACATTATTGGGGGATGTACGTGTACTTCTGGGGCTGTATGTATAATTGTTGATGCTTGTTGATGAAATTTTAATTATGTGTTTTCAAAAAAACAAAGCACATGGTGATTGTTACATTGCATTCTGGAGAAAGCGCGTTCAAATTTAACTACTTTCACTACTTTGTAAAACACTCCAAAAGTCTGTGGCATTCATAATTTATTAATAATATTAATAAATATTAATATTTTAATATAATATAAAATATTATAATTTTGAGGGTATGTAAACTTCTGACTTCCTTACCTTCCACCTCTGCTACTATCTAGTACAGTTTACTGATTTGCTACAAAGGATTTAGGAACCTTTCAGTGTCTAACTTCTGTCCAAACCTTCCTACCTTCCTACCCCTGCTCTGAATGCTGGATTGTCCCAACATAACACTGATGGCATGCTTTGTCCTGTTGTTGCAGATATACACAGACTGGGCAAATCACTACCTGGCCAAGTCCGGCTGTCCACGCCTCATCAAAGACCTCAGCCAGGATGTCACTGATGGAGTCCTGCTGGCACAGATCATCCAGATCATAGGTAGGTGACTGTGGCAAACATGTAATTTAACAGAAGAGTACAACTAACTCAACTGAGGTCATATTATCAAAACACTTACTGTATGTTACTAAAGTTTTATTCTCCATGGTGCATAAAGCGACCACCCACTCTCTGTTTCACATCCAGCAACACACACACAAAGTTTGGTCTGTGATGTAGTTGTCTGGCGCAACAGTCTGATATTGGGGCCAAAACGCAGCGGTTGTCCTTTGTTTGGGGTGCCTGAGGAGCTGCAGCAGCAGAGATCTATTACTCTGACACCCCTCCAATTAATGCATATGTCCCCCTGTTGTAGCTCAGAGTCTCTACTTCTCACTCTGCTCTTTCAGCTTCTCTTTTTGTCCCCTTCACTTTTCTGGATCTTGTCTTCGTCTCTTTTTCTTTTGCTGACTCACACAGTTTTTTTTTCTAAGTCTCCATTTTTGTGTTTAACTTACTCATGGAGCCTTTTTCTTCGTTTCTCTGGAACAACTTAACCAGCGCTCCTCCTGCGATGTCTCGCTGTAATGGGATTACCTCTGGAAAAGACTGGTTAAAGAGATTACAGTTACAGAGCCGTAATCTTGTTACAGTTATTTGTCTCAGTGGGACCCCTTCCCAGCCTTTTCATCGCCTCATCTCACGGTATAGGGACCAGGATTTAAAAAAGATTTCAGCATATGGAGAGCTCAGCATTGCACAGTTTTGGTGTTATAGCAGCACTGTGGGAGGTGGTGAAACTCTATGCTTGCTGATATATCTGTGGCTTCCCTCATAAGAAAAACAATTTGCATGAATGGGACGCACATCAGAAGTGCTGAAGATGAAGTCTGTGGCGTACAGACTTTTGTTCGTTGTGTCAAACCTGTTCATTGTTTTAGGAGTTCACAGCAAAAAGGTAATTATAGAACTTGTTCTTCAGCTTGGCAGCTTCCATCTCTGCTGCTGTCTACTAACTGGTCCTTTAAGTTGCATCCATGATGGGAGCAAAGCATCTGCAGGCCCCAGCTGCAATGGAAGCCCTAAACATGACCTGTGTTGGAACATGAGTGAAGCAAATTCAGGATGACGGTTCTCTGCCAGCCAGTCTTACTTCACTCAAATGACTCCTTTGGATACACCCCACCCCCACTCACCCTATACACACACACATATCCTTGTTTAAAGTACAAAGTGAGGACTGTGCCTTGAATTCTATTCATTTTAAAGCCTTTCTATGGCGTAACCCTAACTTTGTCCAGTATATACCTACCCTAACTTAAACATAATTGACACCTTGGTGCTAAACCTAAACCCTTGTCCAGAAAAAAAAATGTGAGGACCATAAAAAGGTCCTCACTTTACTAGTGAAATGAGCAAAAAATATTTTCGCTCAGCTGCAAGTACAAGAACAGACACACACACACACACACACACACGCACACATACACACTACTTTTCAATTCTATTCAATTTTGTTTACATAGGGTCAATTTACAGAACATGTCATCTCAAGGCTCTTTACACAGTCAAATTCAAGCAAATAATCCATACAGATAACAAAAAGTTTCCTATCTAAGGAAACCCAACAGAAAACATCAAGTCTTGACAAGCAGCATTCACTCCTGCAGAAAGAGCGTAGAGACACAGTGGACAGTCATCTGCATTGTCGATGGCTTTGCAGCAATCCCTCATACTGAGGATGCATGAAGCGACAGTGGAGAGGAAAACTCCCCTTTAACAGGGAGGAAAACCTCCAGCAGAACCAGAACCAGGCTCAGTGTGAACGCTCATCTGCCTCAACAGACTGGGGGTTAAAGAAGACAGAGCAGAGACAAAAAAAGTACAGAACACACATTGGTACAGGAATTCTTTCTGTTATATGGTAATAGCGGATGATCTATCTCCCCTGAATGGTGTCACAGTTAACAGCCAGACCAGACCAGGCATACCTTCCATGAAGAAAAAAAATCACAGAGAACAAAAAGTTAAAGGTTGAAATGACAACACACAATGCAACATTGGGGAACAGTAAGAAAACTCAGCAGAGTGAGAAAAATAGGCCCTGATGTCCTCCAGTAGCCTAAGCCTATAGCAGCATAACTATAGAGGTAGCTCAGGGTAACATGAGCCACTCTAACTATAAGCTTTGTCAAAAAGAAAGTTTTAAGATTAGTCTTAAAAGTAGACAGGATGTCTGTGTCACTGACCAAAACTGGAAGTTCGTTCCACATGAGAGGAACCTGATAACTAAAGGATCTGCCTCCCATTCTACTTTGAGACACTCTAGGAACCACCAGAAGACCTGCAGTCTGAGAGCAAAGTTCTCTGTTAGGAACATACGGGGTAATCAGAGCTCTGACATATGATGGGGCTTGATTATTAAGGGCTTTATACGTGAGAAGGAGAATTTGAAATTATATTCTTGATTTAACAGGAAGCCAATGAAGGAAAGTTAAAATAGGATAAACATGATCCTTCTTGTTGATTTTCATCAGAATTCTTGCTGCAGCATTTTGGGTCAGCTGAAGGCTTCGAACTGCGTTTTGTGGACTTCCTGATAGTAAAGAATTACAATAGTCCAGCCTTGAAGCAACAAATGCATGGACTAGATTTTCAGCATCACTCCTGGACAGAATATTTCATATTTTGGCAGTATATACCAAGGTTATTTACTTTATTACCAGACGCCAAGTTATTGCCATCCAGATTAGGTGATTGATTAAGAAGTTTACTTTTATGTACTCTGGACAAAAGATGACAACTTCTGTCTTGAATTTAACTGCGGAAAATGTAAGGTCATCCAGATTCTGATGTCATCAAGACATGCCTGTAGTCGAAGTATTTGATTGGATGCATCAGAGTTTATGGATAAATATAGCTGAGTGTCATCAGCATAACAGTGGAAATTAATTCCAAGCTGTCTGATAATTCTACCTATTGGAACCATATATATTGTAAAGACAATTGGCCCAAGGACTGAACCTTGTGGTACTTCACAAGTGACCCTAGAGTTAGAAGAATATTTATTATTAACATGAACAAACTGGAATCTGTCACACAGATAAGATTTAAACCAGCCTTAATCCCTACAGTATGTTCAAGTCTTTGTAGGAGAATATTGTGATCAACTGTATCAAAATGCAGCACTGAGATCTAACAGGACCAGTACAGACACAAATCATTATCTGAGTATATAATTAGTGACCTTCACCAGAGCTGTGTCAGTGCTATGATGAGCTCTGAAGCCTGACTGAAACTCTTCAAATAGGTCATTACTTAGCAAATTTTCACATACTTGATTAGCAACTACTTTCTCAAGAATTTTATATAGGAAAAGAAGATTAAATATGAGTGTAATTTATTAAGTCATCTTGATCAAGACAGGGTTTCTTAGGTAAAGGTTTAATAAAAGCTACTCTAAAATCCTGTGGTAAATATACATTTACTAAGGATAGATTAAACAATTCTAAAATGGGGGCATTAATTAAAGGGAATACTTCCTTAAATAACTTGATTGGGATTGGGTCAAACATACAAGATGAAGGTTTAGATTAAGCCAAAATTGCTGTTTGATACAACAGTAGACCATTTTTCCAGATTAGGTAGGATTCCTCTATATGTGTACACACCATTTTCTCTCCAATTTCCTAACATTGTGCTTCGAAGAACGCAGCTCTGAATTAAACCAGGGAGCCAGCTTCCTGTGAATAATCATCTTCTTTTTCAAGGGGGCTACATTGTCTAATGCAAAACTTAGTGAGGAAGTGACACCACAAAAGCGTCAATTTGTGAAGGGGACTAAATAACATTGCTGCCATCTACTGGGCATTTCTGTGATACTGAGGGACAGACTTTTAAAGTTTGATACAGCATTATCTGATAAATATCTACTATAATGTAACCTTCTTTTGGGGGTTGAGAACTCAGTTAAATTGAACTGAGAGTTTATTAAAAATTGTCAGATAGGACAGGGTTGTGAGGAAATACTGTTAATTCTTCACAATTAATGCTAGATGCTGATAAACCACTAGTTTTATCTGAATATTGACCAGGTGCACATACCAGGTGCACTCATAGACCCCTTCATGCTTAAACTTGTTGTTCATTATAGACATCTCATGCCTAGCACAAAGATCCAGCAACATTAACACGGGTTGGATCCAGATCAAAAAGCAGTTCCTCCAAATTCCACCTCTCTTGGTGATTCTACATGGGCATGGAGTTGCCCCTGATAGCACAATGCTGCTGGGGGACCTCTGGTGCTGGAGGATTGGAGGACTTCTGCCCCTAAATGACACCATCCACAGATTTCAACAAGGCTATGTGATCAGAGCCGATGTTCCGTGTATAAGAACAGACAACAGCTTGAGGCTTTTTGTTGCAACTGAAAGCTGCAAAGAGGTGATTTTCTCACGCCGGAGGCTTGAGTGTATTCCCTGCCTAACACTTCTCTCCCTGGGATACTCAAAAGTAAGAAAATTTTCTGCCCCAGTCAAGGAAATGGGTTCCAGAGCCCAGAGTGTTACATGTGAGTCCATTTCTATCTCGTTGGCATTGTTAAACCTCAACACACCTTTCCAGCTATGCTACTCTGGTTTATAGTCCATGTCCCTAGAGTTAGATTGGGAAACTGGGATTTAGTCCTCACCTACCAAGTAGCTGACCCCAAACTTCGGTGTTTTACTTAAAGAGAATCTCTTTGGGGATATTGAAGTTATGATAAATGGATGAGGCATCAGGATTGAATGAACAGGCTTGATTCTTTTAAACAGTGGGACATTTGCCAACAGGGATTTTTGTTTAGCATATATAAACCACAACCTCACAGGTGGTGTCGGTTAAATTAAACGACTTTGTCATAAATGGAGTGTGCCTCTGGCGGCATCGTAGGCAGTTGCACAAACTTTGTGTTTTCTAGTTTGTATTAGCTGAGAAAGTCCACACAGTGATAAATAATGTGTGACTAGACTGCGTCCCCACAGCAGCGGCTCTTACATAATCCTTTTCTCTGAGTCTTTTAGACCAGTTTCTCCCACTCATTGTTTTGTTTCTGCTCCAGATTTCTTTCCCTTTTTTTCCTCCCTGTGTCACCCTCACCTTTGAAACGTTTTCTTTTCTTTTTAGGACTTCCTCCTCCTTTGTTTATCAGACCCACAAGCATATTTTCCTGTCAATTATGCATGAAGCGTTTCTTTCTCATGCTGTCTGTCTCACTTTTTCTCTCACATTCTCTCTCTCCCTCCCGGATAGAAACTTTACCCTCCCCACTCACCCCAAACAGACAATGAGGCCAAGCAGGCCTGTCACTAACTCTGTGTAGCAGCTGAAGAATTAGGCAGCTTTGCCTCCCAGACATTGCCCCACACCTCGGCACGCACACTCGTGCACCTCCGCATAGGCTCCGTTTTGTAAATCCCGCTCAAGGTCCCGCCGGATTTGTTTGCCTGAACTCAGAAGTTGCCGGACGCTAGCATGTCCCGGCACAGGTTGGACTCTCACGTCTCCCTTCTGTTTCTCACACAGCGAATGAGAAGGTGGAGGACATCAATGGCAGCCCCAGGAGCCAGTCGCAAATGGTGAGTCTGTTGAAGCCTAACTGCCGCGCTACTGTGATGGAAAAATGGTGTTAATGAAGATCATATGAGAGATATTTGCTGCTTGTCTGTCTAATCCCTTAATGTGTCTCAGCATGCCACCGTAAAAGCAGGCAGCAGAGGTGATGCTGCCTTTAAGAGCTGCATGCAGCTCAGCATCCCTTCACTCACCATCAGAATAGACCTAGTTATTTATTGCAATATTTATTATTTTATCAATGGAAATGACACAGAAATGGACATTACCCACCTGTATTTTTGTAATCTTTTATGTTCATGTAATGTAAAAAGTATCCCTACTCCTTAAACTTTTTATATTGTCCTAAAATATTCAATTAATTTCATTGGGACTTTATTTGATAGGCAAACTCAAAGTACTATGTAATTGTGGAGTGAAATTAAAATGATATATATCAAAAAGTACATTTGCCTCAGTAACCCAATTAACTACAGGGAACACATTATGTAGATCAAATGCTCACACGCTGATGTTTTAAAGCACTTATTTCTGTTAATCTTTTTTTTTTGCTTGAAAACACAACATTTAAGATTAGAATAGTATATCAAACTGATAAAAAATTATTTTCATACAAAAATGTGGGCTTAATGAAAAGTATGTTTAGTACGTACATGCTTAAAGGTTGCTATTTTTAAAGGGTATTTTTAATCTGACAATGAGCCTCATTGGAACCCATATTCTAATATAATGAATGTGGCAGGTATTAGAGTGACGTGCTCTTTTATTCCCACCCCGAGTCAATTCTTTGAAAAAGCACCTTTGGCAGCAGTTAAACCTGCAAGTCTTTTGAGCCATGTCTTTACCAGCCCAAAATCTCCCCTATGTCCTTTGCTCAATAAGCTTTGATCTAAACAGACCCATGATAGCTCTGAGTGGAAAGTAGGAAAAAGTAGGAACGCCTTTAACGTGAGCATGTGACTGCAAGACTGTTCCTCAAGCTGAGATGTTGACTTTTACCTATTTCCGAGGCTGTTGGTGAGCAACATAGGTGAACCTCTGCCCCAGTTTAAGTCCTTTGCAACCCATAACAGGTTTTCCTCCAAGATCTATCTTCTATTAAACTCTGTCTAGTATTCCTGCCCCTGTTGAAGAAAAGCAAGCCTCTCCATAGAATGCTTTGTGCTGCATGTCGGCTAAAAGTAAAAACTTTGGTCCAATCTGAGCAGAGCCCCTCCTTCTACATTTTCGTTTATGGCAGACTGCTTGGGAGACTTCGTATGGATTGCTCTCTTTAAGAAATGGCCGAAAACCTTTTATAAAAAGACCATATTTGTGGAGTCAACAACGGCTGCACCATACTCTTTATGTTTTCAGACAATGGCTTGAACATCCATCCATCCATTTTCTAACCCGCTTAATCCCTCATGGGGTCGCGGGATGGCTTGAACAGATAGGTATAAATTCACAGAAAAGAAAGTGAGTGAGGAAGTAATGGAGACTAAGGCTAAACAAAATTATATATTATTTGAATTTATGTTAGATTTTTTTTCAGTGACTGTTTTGAAATCAGCCTGTGACCTACCAGTTGGGCCATTTATCCTTTCATTTGACATATTCTTTTCTTTTTAAGCTTAACAAAACTCTAGAGCTTCTACAGACACGTTTGGGAAAATGGATATTTCTCAACTGCTGATATTGTAATCTGATTTATTATTAACTGCAATGTCAATAATTCCACTTCCTGCAGTCTTAGACAATAATCCATTGAAAAACTGACCATGTTCTGCTTTTGAGGCTGCATGGGAGATGGAGAATCTGGTGGTTTGCAGAAACACTGTTCACTAATGAGCAAAAATGAATCGGAGTGTTTTTACCTTTGGGTATTTAATAATATCTTGGAAGCAACTAGTTGAAATACCTGCTTGGCATGTCATCCAGACCGACTTTAATGACTTGATAATTTCTTCAGGTGTGTTAAAGCAGAGACTCATGTAAAAACTGCAGGACATTGATCTAAACTATTCCGCTGTAGCTCTAGAGTGTTTGTGGTCATTGTTCTGCTGGACAGTTAACCTCATCTCTGTTTCTTCCTGGTTTGCTCTGTATTTAGCTCCATCCATCTTCCCATAAACTCTTACCAGCTTCCCTGTCCCTAGAAGGAAAGCATCCCTGCATCATGACACTGTCCCCCCTTTTGTTTTCAGGGTGTTGGTTTTCCACCAAACATAGCATTTAGCCGTGGCGTCTCTGGCACGATGAGTTAAGTGGGGCACAAAAACTCAACACCTATTAGCAGCAACACATTTTTTTGTGATGCATGCAACCTGACTTTGATCAATTTTAAATGAAACGGATAAATTAGCATAAACCAAAACACTGGAAATCCATTTTATAAAAGCTAAATGTAATTAAAAAAATACATAAAATTACACATAAAAGTTCACCAATATTATTCATGTACTGAACATAGAAAGGTTCACATCAATCCTTCAATGAGTCAGCAAGGACAAACAACACTAGATGGTTGCACACTTTCCGGCAGAGCATTAACGTAACGTATTTTGTTTGTACGAGTCGAGCTTGGGGCCGGAGGATTTGTGCCCCACGGCAGTCTACTGAGAGCATGTTGGGCATGCACACTGCGATTTCAGATATTCATTATTTAAACAAATATTGATGTGCCGGCCAAAATATCAAGGCACCTCAAGAGGATTTAGCCTACTGAGCTTGTCAGTTTTCTGGCAGACTTACATGTAGAGACACCAATGTTTCTAACAGAATTTTTTTGGTAAGGAAATCTGTCTTTTTTACAACATTATTCTGTAAAGAACTATCCTGTCCCACTGAATATTATGAACATAGAGCTCCACAGTGACATCTGGTAGGGCAAGGCCCCACTGGCCCTAAAATACAGAGATGGCACAGGCATTTAGCATGTTGGCCAGAAACATCAATTTTCCTCTCATCTGGCCGGGCCACCTTCGTCCACACATTCATCATGTTGTTAAAAGTTGAATTGCTAGATGTGCATAGCTGGAACAGGTGTCCTTCAACAGCCTTGCAGCTGTAGGGGCAGTGAAACACGGTGTGACATTCCAGGAGGTGAAACAGCTGGACCGATATGAACACTTTTTGCAAGGCACTGAAAGCCATGTTCTATTCCTCAGAGAATTGGTGGCGAGTGGTTTAACCACATCCTGTAAGGTCAGCAACCCAATTCCTGGTAGCTTTTACACCAGTTTTAAACCAAATGTCTGCCATACCTACTGCTGAGTGACGATGTCACATTTCTCCTCTTTTAATGAGACAACGAGCTCCATAACCACCGGCTGTCGTCACTGTGAGATAATTACCCCTCACTTTAACTAGAATTGAGTAATTGTTTATACAGCGTGGGTTTGCTCTGGCATCAGCCTCCCTTCCACTAAAGGGTCTAAAGCTCTCTGGCTGTTCCGGCTGCCTTTCTCAGCGGCATTTACTGTGACTTCTGGGAGTTGATCCTCAGGTGTTGTTCAGATATCATTGACATTAAAACAAGGTAACATGAAAGATTGGATAAAGCATTGCATCTCTCCATATCGTCCCATCACTGGAATGTATCCGAACCTATTTTACGACCGAGTTCACATGGTTAGCAGGTTTCAGCTGTTTGCTTTTTTTCCCCTCCAGCTGTAGAGGACGACCACATTTAAAACTTGGGGAGGACGAACTTGACCCCCTTATGTTGGAGAGATTTCTAATGTGTCATCTCTAAAAACCGTCATCTCCTTTACATCCATGCTGCTTTACCATAAAGTGATGCCGCTGGTTGGAAACAGCTGAATCTAGACCGCTTCACCGCTGCCGAAGAGGCAAACTGCTGCAGCTCTGCTCTGCCAGCGGCCTCAGTATGCGATTGTGTGCATTTGTGTGCAGTGTGGTCTTTGTCTCATTCACTTACTAAGCCTATTGATCCACCACCTGCTCTGTGCTCGCCGGGTCCGGCCAGCTTGGGATAATTAACTTTGGGAAAGCATGGTTGTTGATATTGTGGGATCAGGGGAAAGGAAATACCTGATATAAGGTCATACATTTACATGTTTAGGATTATTGTGGCAGATGCAAACAGGATATATTAGCCTCATCGTGCAGAAACAAAACGTTGACCAAACACAGAGATTACAGCATAGAGTACAAGTGTGTTTAAATAAGCGTGATAATGGGTACAGTTAGTATTTTCTGGAAACTCTTAACTTAATATTCTTGACTGCAGGAACTTGAACCAAGTGAGGCTCATTCTGCTGACATTAAATGATGTTCCATTCTGGAGGGAACAGCTGACATAAACTAAAAGGGCAAGTTAGAGCTGCAGTCGCTTGCAAAAGCTTTTAATGCACCCTTTTCCCATTTCTTCTTCTCATTTTGAAGGTTTTAAGAACAACCTTCAATGTATTTTATTGAGATTTCACGATGTGGCGACACAAATTAGAACATGATTGTGAAAAGGACTGAAAATAAAACATGGTTTTCAAGAATTTTTACAAATAAAAATCCAGTGCAACCAACTGCTTTCTGAAGTCATTTAATTAGCAAATCAACTTATGCGTCACATTCCGTCTGATACACTTCCGTCTGATACACTTCCAGTACAAAATCCAGTACAAGTAGTACATGGAGTCCACCTGAGTGTAATGTAATTTTGGGATAAATCCAGCTGTTCTGTGAAGGCCTCACAGGTTTGTTGGAAAATATTAGTGAAGAAACGGCACCATGAAGACCAGGGAACAGAGGAAAAAGGTAATGGAGGAAGTTCTAGAGGAGTTTCAATCCCTTTTAGGTTATACAAATAACCCAGACTTCAAACTTCTTGCAGCCATACACTTTAAATAATGAGCCAGTCAAGGACAGCATTGGTCGGAGAAGCAGCCAAGACGCCCGGGGTAACTCTGCAGGAGTTGCAATGATTCACAGCTTAGGTGGAGAATCTGTTGATAGGAAAGATTTTGAGCACAATTTGCAAATCTGACCTTCTGAAAGAGCGGCAAATTGGGCTGTTTGTAGTGACTGAACTTGCTTAGCAGTGACTAAAAATATGTTTGCTGTACAATCACAAAGCTATATTAATGAGAATAATTAAACCATTCTATTGAGAGGAAAAAATCCGTGGAAGGCTGATGCTTGGCGTAATCACTGTTGACATTACATATTTGTTGGAAAATTAGAGTTCCACTTTAATCATTCTCTTGCCTCAATATGTCTTTGTGAACAGTTTGTGATATCACACACAATTTTAATAATGATTACAATAAAATATAACTGCCTCTGGTCAAAATGCAATACCACATTACTTCACCCCTCTTTCCAACCCTCTCTTTATGGTCTGGATTCTCGTTGACACTTGAAATACAATATTATCATTTGAGAGAGCAGACATTATACAGCTTAAAGGGCCCCCGCTCCCTCAGACATCAAATCAGGCATTTACATCACATGGAGGGCGGCAGTGGACGACTTCAGATCCCTGATTTTTGTCCAACTCTACAGTAGAAGAGTGCAGGATATAAAAACTGAGTAACAGTGAAATGACTGAACACAAAGTGAAGAAACATTTCAGAACTTCTCATTTAGCAGAAGCCTGTCCTTGACCATGATGATGGAGCACCAAAAGTACCTCATAAATATCTAATTATTAAAATAGAAATTCAGATGTTTCCTAATTTGTATGCAAGTAAAAGCTAAAAAAAATACGTACCTCAATAGACAAAAATAATTGTAAAAAAAAAAAAACACAAACAAATGTAAACACAGGAAAATACATCAATGTTAATAACTTAGAATTGAAAGCAATTGAATAAAAAATGTATTTGATTCTTTCTATTTTGTAAAACACTTCAGAAAAATTGTCATCACTGAGCCGAGTAAGACCCACCTGTTGAGATAGGTAAGATTGCAGCTTGTGACCAGAATATGATCTAAATATTGGGCTAATTATATATGACTTAGACTTAGACAACTTTGTCATTTTGTATGCACAGAGTGCGTACAGAACGAAATTGCGTTTGCATACAGCTTGAAAAATCACAGTAAATTACAGTAAATTACAGGATAAGGTGCAGCGATGATTTTTGTAATCAATTGAAATGTAAACAAACTCAACTATGTAAACAATGCAGGGGAAATAGACAGTGTGCGATTTCACAGTGTACAGGTAAGTATTATTAAAAACGGTATAGTTTACGAATGTGGTACAGAGTCCATTCATGGCTTCAGCAGTTCAGAGTCCATTCTTTGGCTTCAGCAGTTCAACAGTCTGATGGCATATGTGCAAATGTGCACTATGCGAATGTGGTACAGAGTCCATTTGTGGCTTCAGCAGTTCAGCAGTCTGAAGCATATGTTCAAATGTGTAAATGTACAGATATACAAATGTGGTACAGAGTCCATTTGTGGCTTCAGCAGTTCAGCAGTCTGAAGCATATGTGCAAATGTGTAAATGTACAGATATACAAATGTGATACAGTGTCCATTTTGTGGCTTCAGCAGTTCAGAGTCCATTTTGTGGCTTCAGCAGTTCAACAGTCAATGTGCAATATACGAATGTGGTACAGAGTCCATTTGTGGCTTCAGCAGTTCAGCAGTCTGAAGCATATGTTCAAATGTGTAAATGTACAGATATACGAATGTGGTACAGAGTCCATTTTTGGCTTCAGCAGTTTTAACGGTCTGATGGTATATGTGCAAATGTGCAATATGCAAATATGGTACAGAGTCCATTTTGCGGCTTCAGCTGTTCAGAGTCCTTTTTGTGGCTTCAGCAGTTACAGAGTCCATTTTGTGGCTTCAGCAGTTTCGGCAGTTCAACAGTCTGATGGCAACAGGGAAAAAGCTTTTGCAGAACCTGGTGGACCTGCAGCGGAAGCTGTGGAACCTTTTCCCAGAAGGCAGCAGGGAGAACAGTCCATGGTGGGGGTGTGAGGGGTCCCCGATGATGTTACGGGCTCGGGACACACAGCGCTGTGATGAGATGTCCTTGATGGAGGGGAGATGAGCCCCAATGATCCCTTCTACTGTCCTCACCACTCTCCTCACGTTCTTCCAGTCGGAGGCACTGCAGCCTCCACACCACACAGAGAGACAGCTGGACAGAATGCTCTCTATGGTGCTTCTGTAAAAGGTCTTGAAGATGGGCGGGGGCAGGGCAGGCGGGGGCAGGGCAGGTGGGCTCTCCTCATCCTCCGCAGGAAGTACAGTCGTTTCTGTGCCCTCTTCACCAGTGACATGGTGTTCACAGACCAGGTGAGGTTGTCCGTGATGTGCACCCCCAGGAACTTGGTGCTGCTGACCACCTCCACAGCTGAGCTGTTGATGAGCAGTGGAGCGTGGTGGGGCCGGTTCTTCCTGAAGTCGATGATGATCTCCTTCGTCTTCTCCACATTCAGGATCAGGCTGTTGTCTCTGCACCAGCCCACCAGCCAGACCCGGCGGCATGGGCGGGCATTGGGGGGCCGTGCCCGCCCGGTGAGCCAGCTGTGCCTGCCCTGGACTGGAAGCTGTCTTTTGTTTTTATATATATACCTCGGAGTGGCCATCGTTCTATTAGTACTATCTTTGATGTGTCAATCATACAATTTAGCCAATCAAATCAACGACTGAAGGCAACATGCTAGCCAATCACAGATGGAGTGGGGCGGGACACTGAGTTATAGCCTTCAGTCGCCGACGCGGTGTTCGGCTGTGGTCACCGTCGGTGTCGGTAGAGCGGGATGGAAATTTGGTCTGATTACCAAACAATTACAAAAAGTGACAACGAAGCAGACAAGAGCGAGCTGGAAGCAGTGCGATTAATTACTGTTTGAAATGTCAGCACTGAAGTCTAAAGTGGAATAAACATTGACGCTAGGAGGGTTAGCTACGATAGTTAGCAGCACCAGGATCTACAGATCTACTGCCAAACTGGAGAAACTTGGATTACTTGCAGACAGAAGGGAACTCTGCTTTGTTCTGCTCCTTGCGCTCCATACCTGCTGTAATTACAGAACCTCTTTTAGTGTGAATTTTTACTTCAGTCAGTGTTCAGCCTGATCTCATGCTAATAAGCATGTAGCTTATGCTGGACTTTGAGTCAAGACACAGCACTACAGGTTACCCTATCTCACTGATAGTTTCCAGTAACCTAACATAAAACCTGCCCAACTTAAAAGAAAAAAAAGCCCAAATCTCAAACTCTCACGTTTAAAGCACAGAACTATTAAACACATAAGAACTATTAAACATAAGAATATGCCATTAGCACACAACTGCACTGAAGCAAAGAAAAAAACTGTGCATACGGCCTCCGAACAAAATATGCAATCAGACAACCACATAACACACACAATCTCTTTAACAATCATGATATATCAAACGGAAAAAAATTATTTATAAATAGCTTCCCAACATGAGTTGTAAATCTACCTTAATATAAACTTAATTTCTCTCAGTATAGGTCAATTAAACATATCTCTTACATGCAGTCATGAAATATTTTTAAGTTGATAAGTAGAACTCAACCCCTCCTGGGCGTTTACACTGACCAAACACTTGATTAACCATTATTCTTTTCTTGTTTTATCATACCAATCAATATTATTCATTATAACTACTATTCAATGATGATGTCAGATCGACAGATTCGACTTATTTAAAAAAATAAATTGACCAGTATGAGTTGTAGGAGATGGCATTTTATTAAAATGTTTTGGTTTCCTGTCCGACGTTGACAACTATTTTGATATATTTTGTTAGTAATTCTTTCTAAAAGCCCAACAAATGTTGTGAAAAGCTTCCCAATTTTTTTACAACCTGCCCATTAACTATTTTTGTTCCAGCTAATTGGAACAAAAATTAGGCTTTTGTGTTCAAATGCCTAATTTGACAAAACTGACTACACTATTGCTATATATATATATATATATATATATATATATATATATATATATATATATATATATATATATATATAAGTAATAAATAAGTAATAAAAAACTTTTAAAAGTGTGCCCCCTTAAAAAAATGGAATGCCCCCCCTGTGATTTGTTTCTGCAGCCGGGTCTGCCACCAGCTGCTCCACCTCCTCTCAATTCAATTCAATTTTATTTATATAGCGCCAATTCATGAAACATGTCATCTCAAGGCACTTTACAAAGTCAAAATCAATCACATTATACAGATTGGTCTAACATTTCCTATGTAAGGGAACCAGTTGATTGCTTCAAAGTCTCGACAAGCAGCATTCACTCCTGGAGAAGCGTAGAGCTACAAGGAAAGTCGTCTGCATTGTCAATGGCTTTGCAGCAATCCCTCATACTGAGCAAGCATGAAGCGACAGAGGAAAGAAAAACCACCCATTAGGGGGAAGGAAAAACCTCCAGCAGAACCGGGCTCTGCACACATTGATCCAGTAATCTGTTCTACATTAAATGGTAATAGCGGATGATCTGTCTTTACTGGATGATGTCATAGTTAACAGAACGTCAGACCAGGTGTACCTGCTATGAAGAAAAAAAGAGAGAGCACAAAAAGTTAAAAGCTGAAATGACAACAGTCATTTCAATGTAATGCAATGCATTACATTGACTTTTGAAGTCCTGGTCGTTGTCGTCTCTGATCAGGCCCACCACCGTTATATGTCATTAGCAAACTTCACGATGTGATTGGTGGTGAACCTGGGAGCGCAGTCGTGTGTCATCAGGGTGAACAGCTGGGGGCTCAGGACACAGCCCTGAGGGGAGCCCATACTGAGGGTGATGACATCAGAGGTATTCTGTCCGACCCGGACCGACTCGGGTCTGTTGGTAAGGAAGTCTAGCAGCCAGTATATTTTCTTTAAGAAAATTGTTAGATAGGATAACTTTATTGCTCATCACATTTCCTGAGATGGAGAATCGTCTTTGATATCTGGCAGCGGTTCATACATAAAAACACATAACTTAAAAGGCATATCTAAAAGAACAGTGTTACTAAAAAACAATATTTAACACACTTAAAACAGTTCCATAAAAGACAATATTAAAATAAATGAATGAATAAAACGAACTGACGCCCACAATAATATAAGCAGTGCTTAACTAAAATATTCCCACAAAGGAGTTTTTGTACCTGCTAGTCTTTAACGGGATTCTCAGTGTCCTGCCAGATGGCAGCAGCTGAAAGGAGGATTGCAAATAATGAGCTGGATTCTCGTAGATCTGTATTGCTTTTTTCCTCAAAGCCTTTTTATGTAAATCGAGAAGATAAATTTGCTGAAGTCCAATTATTTTGCTGGCCTATTTAACTACCCGATTCAAGTTATTATCATTAGTAGTAGTAGTGGTAGTAGTAGTAGTAGTAGTAGTAGTAGTAGTAGTAGCAGCTGTAGTTTAAAAAATCTGATCTATTTTCAGTGAATACACCCGAGTTATTTCTGCCAGGCTAAGATAACTACTGTGTGTTTGAAATGTGTTACCACGGAAGGAAGACCCAGAGTTAGCTATTTTTACTATCAGTAAGGGGTTTAAAATGAAGTCAGAGGATGCTACAAGGCGCTTTTTAAGGAAACTGTATTTTCTACGATGTCAAGACATATATGAATGGTTCATTCAAGCTCATTCAAGCTGTGAACGACAATGGGACGAACTACACCAAACTAGCTGAGTTTGTTCCTTTTTAGGAATTTATTATTACCTATATAAAATGGTGAATTTGGAAAAGTTGGCAGCCTTTTAAAAATAAGGAGCTTTATTTTCCTATGCCCTTTGAGATTGCTCTTTTAGTTATGCTAGCCCTGATAATCACTAATATCAAATACTTAGTACAGTTCAAAATTTTAAGTTGGGGTTTTGTCTTTCTTTTATAGTAACAATATCTTTTTTTGTCATGACTACATTCATGGTGTTAGATCAGATAAATAATTAGTGACTGCTCACAGCAGAAAGGCTTGAAAGGAAGTATAGTCATGGTGTTGTTCATACGTTTTCTTTTACTAAAGTTCTTAACGTGAAATTGCATGAGAAAAATATAACATTGGCATGTGAAAACTTCACAAAAATTGGGGATCAGAAATAAATCATGAATTATGACTGGGGATTCTCTATTATAAATTTTGTTTGGGGTTTTTCTTTGGCATTATTGGTCTTCCGTACTCCTGCAGTTCTTGTTTCTGGCTGTAAAAAGCAGTCCAAACATGATCCAAACTAGTTTGTTTACTCATTGACTGAACCAAAACAACTTTGACCAACAATAGAAATATATGTGTTTGTTATTTATTGACAACACTGAACTGAGAAAGAAATACAGTCCCAGTACTTCATGAACTCTTCACAATAAAAGCCAAGCAGTGTATTCTGGAAGCCTGCCATTGGTAACCTAGCACGAAGAGAATAGGAGCCAACGGCAGAGGTTTCACAGTAGCAACAGCTGTCATTGGGAGCTTTTCCATACTGGTGTTTGGGTCTTGAGGATGGTCCTGGATCTACAAGCATGTAACGGGTCACTGGTGATTTAGAAAATGGATTGTGGCCAACTTGAGCAGCTGCTGGAAGATGTGGGGCTTAAACCAGTGCTGTCTACAGTTTCAAATAATCAACTTTATAATGTATAATGTTTTGGCTGAGAGGATGAGCTTGGTTACTATTTACCTTGAAGCCAATAAGAGTGTAAACCAAAAAACCTGACCGTATGCATGCGGCTGCATTATATAGTCAACATTATCAGCTTTGCAACGCCACGCCAGGGCTTTCCCAGGCACTTCTGGGTTATTTTACCTGCAGAGCAACATACATTTATCACCTCTTGCTGGTCAGTGGGCTTATGGGACTGATCTTTGCTTTTTGTTCTCACCTTGAACAAAATGTTAAATGTTTGAACTTTGATTCCCTCATTACACTGTCTTACAAAAATGTGAACACTGGTGGGAAAATGAAACAACTTTTAAATTAGTGCCTCATACATTTATTAACTCAATATTCTCTGGCTTTCCTTTTGCCAGACTGAATCTAATGTTAATGCACTGCAACAACTGGGATCCATTCTATCTAAAGCCTCCTTTAAAAAAAATACATTTGTTGGCATTTTCTTTTGTTGATTGAAATAAAAACTAGTTCCTTAAATTTGCTTTCTCAAGCTTTAGAAGTGGAACCTGTGTGTCCCGAAAGATTCGTTAAAAATGTATAAAATAGAACTTTTTGGAGATGTAGTTTAACTACATATGACACTGTATTTTCCAGTCCTCTGTCCATATTTGATTACTCTCATTTGTTATATAAAAACAAAAACAAAAAATAGCAAAACTGGGTTTTATGGACTCATCTGTACTGTTTTGCTGCATTAAATATCATTTTCAGCTAAGGCTACACAGCAACAGGACATTTAATTGCAATATCACTGCATAATGCTGCGATGATGATGATAAAATTACCATTAAACTACATTTCCTGATCCTTTCCTTTCTTTTCCGTCACTGCAGTTTCTCCATCATTTTCTGTTAATTTTAGTATCTCAGCCAATAGTAATATACAGATTCAGTGTATCAAATGATTTAACTGGCTAAATGTACCCGTATGCAGGGTGTGAACGCATTTAGACTGCATCTTTCATCAACCAAGTTGTTTTTAAAGGAGAAGTCCGGTCAAAATCAGAATTCAAACTGCTGAAAGTACTTATTATTACATACTTTTCAATAAATTATAAGTTTTTTTTAATTAAGAGTAATTTTCATTTGAATATCCTTTAGTGGAGGCATCCATCTTGGTGAAGAACAATACTGCCACCTCCCAGTTTGTGACATCAGCTTGCGGGATCGGCTGTTGAACAAGTCCCAACGCCCTATCTGTCCCCTTGTAAATAAATACCCGTTTTCATGCTGAAATATTGTTTTTTGCCTCTTAAACAAAGATGGACATGGTATTTTATTTGAATCATTTGATGATCCTGATATATAAATCTCTACTTGGACTAACACCAACTTACTTAAGCTCTCTTTTGCATAGATCTAGTAGTTCACATTCTTTACACTCAAATGTCTTTATCCTTCTACATGTTCCTCGTGTTCGAACTGATAAAGGAAAGAAAGCATTCAGTGTGTTGGCTCCTACAGCGTGGAATCAGCTCCAGTCTGAGCTCAAGATGTTGGAAACTATTTCATTGGACTTATTTCGAGCGGTTCTTAAAGATAGACAACAAGCTTCTATGAAACAGTGTCACTTCTTTTAAATAGTTTTTATTGTTTTATATTTGTGCATATTTATTAATTGGTTTTATTTTTGTAACCAGGTTGTAGTGTTTTGCAGATTTCTGCCCAGGTCCCCCTTGAAAATGAGATCCAGATCTCAATGTGGTGTACCTGGTTAAATAAAGGAAATAAATTGTTTTTTAAAAATTGAGCATTTCAATTTAAAGTAATACTAATTTTACATTTTAGAGACATAAAAAGACAACAAATAAGCATTAAAGTAGGATTATGGGTTGGGTTCTGCAATGTTATCAGGGAGTAAAAACTAATCTTTAGAACCAATCTCTGGTCTAAATGGTGATCTGCATCGCCTAATCTATTTTCAGCAGTTATCATCAGTTATTGCAGCCGTGAACTGCAGAAAATACGGGCAGAGCGGCTCCTTCTGCCTTTACTCTGCTCCTGTCAGGATGAGCTCCAGTGCGTTATGAGGCGGAGGGATATTTCATCGTCACTTAGTTTAGAGCCCAAACAATCGACTTCACTTTCAGAAACAAGCCAAAAACATCTGCAACCCGCAACTCATTACATTTACAAGTGACTTTAGAAAAAAGAAGACCAAAGTCGTATAAAATAAGTGAGCTTCGCAACAGTGAGCATTCTTTCCAAGTGTGTCACATCACTCTGCCCCTCTGGTCGGGTCACCAAATTTCTCCGCAAATTCTACATTATAAAAAAGTATCGCTCTCATGTCATCTTGAAAAAATTCTTCTTCAAAATGTTGGCTACAGAAGACATGTTTTTTCTCTTGTCAGAAGTTCGATGGCAAATCCTCTCTCTATCAACAAACCCGTAGTGGATCATGAATCGGAAAGGTGAAAAAAAATAATGTTTTTTTCACTTTTACCCGATGTATTGGAACATCCAACTGCCATGCACGTGGGCATTGTTGCTTTAACAATAGCTCTCGCAAATTTCAATGGTGAAGTCATCTCGAAATCTGAAATAATTGTTGTTGATCGCAGCTGTGTACAACAGTTCCTATTGAATTAGCTTATGAAGCACTGTGCCGCGACATAACGTCACAGGATGTGATGTCAGACAGCCATTATTGCCCATATTTGGGCAATAATGGCCGCCCCCAGACACAGTGATCGAGACGTCAATTAATGCTTTATTTTCTTACTGAATAATGCTAAATTCATTAAATCACCACAAATGTATTAGTTTTAGGTTTAGCTAATGATCCACTGACTTTTCCATGTTGACCGGACTTCTCCTTTAAAGTGTTTCCCAATTTCTCCAAACTGAGTGAAATAAATACAGAATGAAATTAATTAATTCCAATCAAAATGTGAGGAATAAGACTACTAAAAAGTAATTTAGCATCTCGTGCTTCAGTCAGAGAGAAAGAGCAAGGACAAGATTTTTTTAGGAGACATTTGTATGATCCAGTGGTCTGAGCAGTCGCACCATAGCCTCTTGAAATATGATATCCAACACAACATTGCAGTCCCTTACTGTTGTAATATGGAAGACATTGATATTGTGGCGAGAACTATGATTCACTTTGTTGTACAGCTCTAATTTCAACCAATCCTGTGCTGACTGCTTTTATTTCAGCCACTGGTGCCCTGTTTTCTAATGTCTGGGTCAGAAAGATGCTTCTAGTTTTTTGGCCTTTTAGGCTATAAATTCCTCCCTAAGATTCTGTTTCTGTTAATTTGTCTTTCTTTGTTTTTAGTTTATTTGTTTATAATTTCCTTTCCTGGCACTTCCTTGGTGTACCTGGATGTTCAACAGCATTCCCATTTTTTTGCATACCTGTCTCAAACCGTAGACCCAACTGACAGGAAACAATCAGCATCTTTTGTCACTTTCCATGTTGAGTCTGCTCCCGGAAGGCGCTTTGCAATCCTTTTTATAGTTCAGCTGACAGCTCTGTGGTTGGGGCCATGTTTCCTGTCAATCGTCCACCTGCAACCGCTCTTTAAGGTCTGCTATCTTTTAACTGCAGGATTACTTTGTAGAATTAGACTTGTGCAGGTATTTGTTTTAGAAATGTAAATTGCAGGCTTGCTCAATCATGTGTTTCACTACTTATCCTGTCACAAAGTTTATCAATAATTACAGCAACGTTAATAATTATTTAGAGTAAACAACTAACTGAGCATCCTCGTTAATGCAAGGCTCACACGGCATGATAATCAGCCCTATTTCTCCCCCGATCATCCCCTTCCAACAATCTTAAGGACACCCCAATTATCGGGATGCCTCTTAAAATAATGAGATATTCCTGCCGTGTGTGGTGTGTTAAAAGTGATCTATTTTGCTAATGTTTTTTCTCTGCTAATGTTAGTCCACAAACTATCGCTATTGTTCTGCCTCGTCTGCCATGTTAATTTACTCTGATCTCATGTTTGATCTCGAGAGGTTTTTGGACACTTCCTGTTTGACATATAAAAAGTTCCTGATAGAAATCTGTTCATGTGTGGTGTCTTATTCTTGTCATTTGACAGGACACATCACACTGTACGGGCAAATCTGTTCTATCTAAAAAATGTTACTGTCATGCGTGAGGTCTCTTAGGGTTTGAAAATCCAGCGACAATTTTGAAATCTTGCCGTGTGAATCAGGCATGAGAAGGTTAATGGTGTAGTATTTTTTTTTTACCAGAGGTCATGTGACTGATGATTGTTTCCCTTTTTAAACTGGACAAAACAAATCTGTTAGACAAAGCAATAGAGGTCAGCCGATATTTTGGGCCGATATTTGCGTTTTTTTTCCTCTGTTGGCATCGACCAACATGTGCATGCGTTCGCCAATCCATTACAACACTCAGGTTCAGATTTTTCGCATTTTTATTTATTGTCTTTTGTTGTATTGCTGTTTACAAATATTCTCAGGAAGGTTGCATGCATTACAAAGGGCCTGATGCTGCTATATAAAGTGTTACGTTTGTTTTTATTGTTATATAGTTAAATGTTCTACATATTTTGTTTGTTTTGTTAATTAATGTTTCTTATTTGTTTAAATTGAGACTTGTCAACTATTTGATATCATTGTGTCATTTTTATCATGTAAATGAAGGAAGAAAAAGCTATATAGGCTTCAAGAATCGGCCCCAAAAATTTGGCAGCGCATATAAGGAATCGGTTAGGCGGATGTCAAACCAATCGACTCCGGCCTTGAAAAACCTTTATCAGTTGATGTCTAAGACTTGTTTGCGGGATTTCTGTTTTAGCTGTAATTCGTTTCATAAAATCCCCCCAAATAAATAGGAATGGCACATAAAGATACTAAGACAAACAGTATGCTTATGTTGCTGCATATCTAAGTCTAAATCTTTTTTTTTATCGCTTTCAAATTAGTTCCCATGGGGTGTGCTAGTACCTGTCCGCAGTGGACACTGGTCAGAAGGAAGAGTACACCTAGGACATGTTGCTAGTCCCCCACAGGACAAAAAACCCTGCATGCACACACTCGATTCTAAGGGCAAAGAGAATGACAGTAAACTCATGTTATATAAAGTTACAAATGGTTTCTGTCATTTTTGCTCCTATAGTTTTTTTTTTTTTATCAGTCACCATTCAAGACACTGCAGTCTGTCTCTCATTTTAAGCCTCACGTCCTCTGACAGGACAGTTGCACACATAGCTGACAGAACTACGGTAAATGAAAAAGAGCCTTTTTTCATACAAGTATTGTGCTCAAACACAAGAACACTCACTAAAATGGCAAGCAGAAAAGTCTCAAGGGGCTCACTCAGCAGAAAACATTAAGCCTCGCAACACTAATCCGCCACATTATAGACAGACATCATTAGCAAACCATGGCGCTCTTCCTCGCTGTACAGATGACGGTGCAGTTTCACTTTTTGGGTTTGTGTGTGTGTGTTTGTAGCTTTCAACAATCTCAGCAAAGGATGACAGGGGAAAAAACAGTTAGGTATTTCCTACAGAGCAGAAATTTTACAGCTGTCAGCAGAAGGCTTTACAGCAGAAGAATCAAATCTGTCTTATTGGTGATTGTAACAGATGCCTGTATAAAAAGGGTTATATCACATTCCTTTGTTGTTTTATTTTATATCTGTAGCTGTGTTTGACCTGTTATTTCTGTGTTACATGTAAGCAGTGTGCGATTTGCAAAAAAAAACAGAGGGGGGGATCATTTTAAGTGTTTTATAAATGAACATAACGACAAGGTTATGTGGCCTGCATGCTGTCTGGCTGGAGACAGCATGTAACCTGTCCTGGGCGGGAGGGTGGAGAAATCGGCTGCTGCTTCTTATCTTATGACGCTGCCTGCAAATCTTCATCATCCACCAAAGTTCGTCCTGTAACAATACCATGGCTGTTTGTCCCGTCATCTACTCTTGACCTTTTCTGTTGATTTTTCGGGCCGAAATATGACAAAATACTTTGGGAGTGGGTATTAGTTTACTTTAACCGCTTCGAGCAGAAAACGTATTAATACTCTTTAAAAACAGACAACAAAAAATTAAATTAACAAATGTGAAAGACTCAAGACATGTATTTACATTAGAGCTGTCAAAGGATTAAAAATTTTAATTAGAATCGATTAATCACATAATGTCGATGGTTTACTCGAAATTAATTGCAAATTAATTGCATGTTTTATCCTTTTATTTCTGAAAGTGTAATAGCCTGTTTGGGCATTTTAATATACAATTTTGCAATAAATGACACTAATAAAATACATGCTTGTACAAAAAATATTTCTATTTTGTTATTTTTCAAGCACTTTTGAGAATTGGAATGAAAACATCCTCGTGCCAAATGTTAAACTCTGGACTATAATGGCTAAATTACTAATCATGACACCCTGATGTTTACATAATGTGTAAATAAATTTGTAAATAAATACCATGTCGATATATTTTTTTGCCTCTTAAACAAAGATAGACATGGTATTAGGCATATACATATAAATTAATAAAAATTTTACATTTCAATAAATTCACAGGTTTTATTGTTCGTTTTTTCACTCTCTCTCTCTCTCTCTCTCTCACAAACATCTAATTCAGAGTTTTCACACCAACAACAATATTTTTGCTTGCTGTTTATATCCATATTCATACAGTTTAAGCCTGGAAAAAGGTTTTTAATTTTCAGGTCATTCCAGTCTTACACTTTGCTTGCAACTGGGCAGGAGCTTAATAGCCTGAAAGAGACTGTTCAGCAACTGTTTAGTAACTCCAGGTCCTTCGTTTGGCAACATAATTCAGCCTTAGTTTGTCAAATACAGAGAAAACAAATGAATGAGCATTAAAGTACGGTTTATGGGTTGGGTTTCTGCAATGTTATCAGCATGTTATAAACTCATCTTCAGAGCCAATGTCTGCTCAAAATGGTGATCTGCACCAAGTAATCTACTTTCAGCAGTTATCACCGGTTATTGCGCCGTAAACTGCAGAAAATACGTGCAGAGTTGCTCTGTCTGCCTTTACTACCGTCGGCTCCTATGGCGGAGGGATATTTCAGCTGGATACAAAGTGTCTAGTGCAGGCAGGTCTCTTAATAACTGCTGTTTCGTCACTTATTTTAGAGCCCAAATAAGCAATTTCACTTTCAGAAACGTCCCAAAAAAACCGCAACCCGTGACTCATGAAATTTACAAGCGCCTTTAGAATAAAACAAGCCCAAAGTCGCATGAAATAAACAGTCTGTGCAACAGTGAGCGCGGGTCTGTTTTGCTGGAGTCTCTAGCGGTCTTGAAACTACGGAAAGCGCCGAAGATAAAAGAAACACAGTCCGGAGAGCGCGGCGGGGAAAAAACATCAGGGAACGGTGTGTGTGTTTTGACGCGCAATTAACGCCGACAAAAAAAAAAAAAAATGTTGGCGTTGTTGTTAACAAAGTTAACGCGTTAAATCTGACAGCCCTACTTTGTATACATTTTTAAAAATCCATAATATTCAGACCAGAGGGGGGGAGGAATGTATCGACCCCCAAGGAATAAAACATGAATGACCAGAGGGGGGTACGTCATAAACAGAGGGGGGATGTGCATGTGGAAGGTAATGAGCAACTGGGCAGAGCTAAGCAGGTGTGTGCAATAGGAAATCAAACCAGACATCAGTGAGAGATCCTGACAGAACTCAAAAACTGAGAAGAACATAAACAATAGCATAAACCAAACAAGAACAAACCCAAAACAGAAAACTAAAGCAGGAGAGAGGACAATTGATCAAATAATAAACATAAAACCAAGACAGAACCCAATATATTACATATTCTTATTTTTGAGTCCTGGTTTGGTACTTAAATCGGTTTAGGGGTTCACGTTTGTTGGACATCGTGGTTTTGGAGACAACGTGTCATAGGTGGCTAAAGCTTCAAGTTAAAACACATGACAAATGATAAGGTTTTGTTTGTCTCTTTTTAAAAATAAGTTACAGTAACAGACCGAAAATAATATCAACTTTGCTATTATGGGACCTCAAAGTTAGCAGCATATTTATTGCATGTTCAGCAAGGTAGGATGTACGTCTCCTTCAATAAAAAAAACATATCAGAATATGTTTTGCTACCCTGAATGTAGAAAAGACACATGATAAGCCTGGTGGTATACATTGTAGTCTTGAACACCACCAGAAATTGCAAACCACATGTTTTTACCTTTCTAGCCAGCATCCTGGACTGTTTACAGGGAACCTGGTTCTTCTTCATGTTGTTTCTTTCTGAAACAACATCAGCTACAAACGTGTAGCATCTTTCTGCTGCTACACGTTTGATCTGCCATACTTCGTGTGGAGTGCGTTAGACATTCTTTTATTTGGTTTTTATAGCTACTCTTTACAAATACTAATGAAAACATATGGACATTCTCCTCTGAATAAGAATTAATACCAATGTTGACTAAAATATTCTTCATTTGGCCTATGCACCACATATTTTCTGTGATGGATTATTACTAATGTGGTAGGTGTATAGCACAGGTCACTGCAACAGGATTGCTGAAGACTTGGGGATTTTTTTCTTTCACTTAAGCTAGTTTGAAATGTGACTTCTGTAGGTTCAGTGAATAAAAATGTGACTCAGAAAAACTCGGAGAGTTTGAAGGACTATCAGTCAACATCATGATGTATTTTAACTTGCAATTAGTCTAAGGGATTAACATTAAAGTATCTAGCAGGAGTGATGACTTGGCTAAAACCTGTGTAGTTAGTATTTAAATCTTTCACGTACAGTGAATGTGAACTCATGACCTCGTCCACTCAGCAAAAGTGATTCCGACAGTGTTATTTAAGGCCAACTGTTCTGGAATTTTGGCCTTAAGATCAGGATGGGAGTGGGTGTGCTTGTGTTGGAGACCTGTTTTAGTTTAGGGGTTTTCTGAGCTTTAAAGGCCACCAGCATCATCTGGGCCCCATGTGTAAGTAGCCTGCAACCCAGCCAAATAAGAGAAAGAAGCAGCAGGAGCCAAGTCTCTTCTCAAGCGCCATCATCGTGCAGCTCACTGTTAATCTTTGCTTTTAATTGATCATGTTCCTGATTAGAAGCCTTCTCCCTGAAGCAACTGGCTATTCCTTGGTTTGCTGGATTAATTGCCCTGATTTTGTGAGGACTAACCTTTCGGAATATCTCATAGTTTTTTTTTTAATGCTTGTTAGTTATGTAGATTAGTTAAAACAAAGGTGTTTTACTTTACTGCACATTTTAAAACACAAGACAATGATGATCGGAGTTAGCTGGGTTAACTGCTTTCTATCTTTGAACCCTATCATGCTTTTTTCTTGCCCATCTCTTTTTTGTTTCTTCCACGTCCGGCACCATTGCCTCTCGTGCACATGTTGACCCTACTCAAATGTTTCCGGCCTCGACTGAGTGCCCAGGGACTCATTACAGGCTCGCCTGTTGCCCAACTGGAAGCTTTTAATCACTTATTCTAAGTGAATGACATGAACAGATGCTCATTTAAGAGATACAAATGCGGGCTTTTTAAATGGGCACAGTGTCAGACGTTCATCCAGCCTGATTCATTTAGCTGGTAAATCCAGCCGCAGCAGCTTCTACAAGAACACGCTGAAAGCTGGGCGCTGTAGGCTGTTATCCCATCTCCTTGGCCTCAGTGAACCCAGCCTGCCTGGCATCATATTCAGCGACCAGCAGCATGACATTACATATGTCACGTCTTCGATTTATCTCAGAGCCTCACTGTTATTCCTCTTTGAGAGAGGCTTGTAGTTTGCTCTGCAAATCCCAAAAATAGGCCAACTTTCATAGCTTCTGTCACGAGGAAATATGTTTTGTTGAAGGCAAAAAATCTAAAAGATTCACTTTTTAACATTTTGTCACGTTTTTTTTTTACACAAAATTTTTTATGTATGTGATTCGTGCACTAGATGAACATAAAGTAATACATGATGGTGGAAGGAACAGGATTTAAGGTTTTTAATTGTTTTGACAAATCTAAAGAAAATCTGACGTTTTCTTTAAGAAAAGAACCTTTTCAGATTTCTATTAATAATAATAATAATAATAATAATTATAATAATTATTATTATTATTATTATGACCATGGATAAAAATGCCACAGTGTTACTGTATCAGCACCAAAAGCATCATTATTTGCTTTGACTTTAAACCAAAAAATCTAAATATTTTCCCCAGTGATGCTGAAATAATATAACAAATTGAAAATAAGAGGTATAAAGTTACAATGTGTGACATTAATTACATTTATTTTAGGTTTTTCATATGTAGACTTAAGCTAAATGTACACTAAACAACTTCTAAATTTAGTAGTAGCGCTAAAGTTGATGTGCTTATTGTGCAGAAAAATAGCTTTGTGCTCCTTTCCTTATGATTAAGTGACAATGGGAGTAAGGGACGGTAATATTTGTTGGTTAACAAGTCAGGCTATCTGCTCAGGTAGCCAGCCTTCAGTCAGATGCTTAACACACATAGTTCTAGTAACATGCCAAATTAAATTTTAAAACAGATTACCTCCCTTTTTTACTCACTAGACATGTTCTTCTGAACTAGAAAGAATTGCATCCATTGTTTTGTTTTTTTCATGTAAGCATGAAAACATAGTTGTATACTTCTTCCAGTTAGCTGGCTGGCGGTGCTCAGTTCTATACACAATGTTTTAAGAAACACATAGGTATGAAATAGCTATGAACAGGCACATTGACCCAAAGCCTTTGTACTTTATAAAGTGCAATGCAAGACATTAGTTTGTTATTGTTATTGATTATAAGGATTGGTAAATTTAAAGTGTAACTGCATAACAACACAGTTATGAAAGGGAGCAATAAAAAAATAAACATCAATGTTTACAGTTCATTGCATCACATGGCTTTTTTTTTATTACTGCATCATTATCATAAGAAATGCTAACGGGATCTGACTCAGTCTGTGAAAAGTCCGTTTATAGAGATCAAATTTGCAATGGCTGAGATGTCACACATGACACATCTCTTTTTGGCTCTGCCACTTTTTCACACTGACTTTATCGTACGCACACACCCGGTCTGCGTAGCAGATCTCACATTGGAGGCAACCCAAGTTATTCTGTGCTTTAAACTTAACAGTGAACCATGCAACAACCTTGTTTGGTATAGAAAAGGCCTGCCACTGGAATTAAATCATTTTAGTTTAGAATTCTTGCATGAAATGAAAGTTTTATGGTACACACAGTCAGCACAGTTATGGTGCTATGAATGCAAACATTCCCTTTATGAGGAAAGAATTGAATCAGATATAGACACCAGCAGCCAAAGGGCAGGCTGCTATGGTCTGTGACCATGATCAATAATATATGACACAGAGGCAGAAGGGAGGAAGAAAAGTTTCTTTGGGCTAAATTTTGACGTGATGAGCGATGACCCCGGATTATAAGACGGAATCTGTTAACCGGCTTCAGCCTCTGCCCATCAGTCGCCCTAAACCCCTGTGCCATTTGATCCATTTTGATTCATCGGCTATCAAAATCTGTCCACTTTGGAGGCATCACCAGTGACTGTGCAGGGTGAAAGAAGAATCGGTGGACTGTTTAGGACAAGCACACACATCAGCACCCGGATCCGAAGAGCGGAGTTGATGGAGAGGTCATGGTCGATGAGCGCACGCTGCTGTCAGGAAGGAAGTAGGAAGGCTAATGACTTTAAATCATGTCATAGTAGGAATCACTCAAAGTTACCTTCAGGACTCATTTATTTAAAAGGAACCAAATAATAATTCTCTTATTGTGTTTTAAATGTATTTTTAATATGAGCTGCGCCCAGCTTCAGACAGCAGATTGTTACATGTGTAACATTTCTCAGCAGCTGTATTTCAATGTGGTAACTTGCTTACTATTTATATCTGAAACAATAAGACTACTGTATTTTGCCCAGATTTTCTGTGCTTTTAAACATATTTTTTTAATACAATTGGTGCACCATGCAGTTTGAATTCATTACAACTTTTTGGTCGTATGACTCCACCAGCTTTGCACATCTAGAGATCAAAGGTTTCACAAATCCTTCCTTCCAAAATACCTCCAACAACAGCAGAATGGAAGCAGAACATCTATGTACAACAATTTTCCACTCTCAAATATATGTCTGGACTTTGACTAGGCCACTTTCAAACACGAATATGTTTTAGAGTAAACCATTCCATTGTAGCACTGGCTGTATTTTTATTTATTTTTTACCACAGGAAGGTAAATTTCCAGCCCAAAGCATTAGACTTCACTATTTAAACTAGAGCTATCAGTGTACAGAGAGCTAAACTCAAGCACACAACACGCTTTTTAGGATTTTTTTGTGTGCAAAAGTTATTGGAAAAAAATATAATTTCCATTACACTTCATAATTATGTGCTACTTTGTGTTGTTTTCTTTATAAATTCCAATAAAATATACTGGAGTTTGTGGTTGGAACGTGACGAAACAGTTATAGGTGGAAGTATTCCTCCTCAATGCACATCTTTAAAGCTTATTTTCCTATCATGTGTGCTACTGTTGCATGTTGTAAATGTGAAATTATTTGCACATTTGTCCTAACATTCTTCAGTGCTCATCGACTAAAGCACTAAATGGCATTTTGAAAAGATTTTTCCGCAGCAAAAGCTCACATTTTACGGAGCCCCTCTGGTGACATGGACAGATGTTAAGTCGTGGCCATGCTTTACTAATGGGTGGCCACGACTTATTAAAGCATGCCCATGACTTAGTAAATCGTGGCCACAAATTACTAATTCGTGGCCACGAGATGGATATATTGTGGCCACGATTTAGTAAGGCGTGGCCACAAGATAGATAAGATAAATACTGCCTTGGAGATTGATGTTCAGCAGACACGAGTGCATCCAGGGATGTGATGATTAACTGTACATCCTACTTTTTCACTAAGAGACAGTGGAAAAAAAGACTTTCGGTAAAGTCTGGTATCAGCATAATTTATACTTAATGATACCGGATTGAGGCGGTAAGGTGGGCGGATTTTCCCTCGATTGGCGCACTGCGCGGTGGGAAAAATGCAAAAATAGACTGTAAAGGGCTCCTTTAGAGGGAACAGGATGAATGGATGTGAGCTGAAGCCCCGTTGTTACAAGTTCCTTAAAATTACCTCTAAATTTAAGAGACAAACATCTGAATTTAAGCGCAAAGCAGCATGTCTGTTTATTAGAACGAAACTTATAAACAGAATGTCATGGTACCCACTCTTTTGACCCACATACAGAACATACTGAGAAGGCAGAGATCCGAGTTTAACAAGTTTATTAAATATAAAGCTCAAGACGTGTTGTGAGTCCTCCGGACGTCTGGTAACAGCAGGAGATGGTCATCGTAGTGATATGATTGATTTGCCAGGGGAGTGAGCGGTCGCTGCAGTGCACCAAAGACTGAGAAGCTGCTGTTGCTTGCAGCAGGGGTAGAGGCTGCCAAGCAGAGTCATCAGTTCTAGGTGGATTCTGGTGATCGGAGAGGGTGCGATGGCTGACAGAGTCCGAGGGGGGCGGGGGAGGGTCCGGTCAACTCGTGCGGTGGGGGCGGCGGCAGGGAGGCTGTCAGCTGATCAGCGCTCTGTAGACACTGAGACTTGCGAGGATGATCAGGGACTTTCTGAGGTTTTCTTCCTAAGCAGCTGAGCCTGCCGAGAGCTGGCCGGCTCAGCCAAGGCAAGAGGTTCTCCGGAGTGGGATCCGAGGCAGGTTCCACCTGGGAAACAGGGAGACAGAAATTAGATGCTTTCCAAGGCGTAGAAAGACGGTGGCCTACTGAGTCCTGCCACTTAAGGCTGACACCATGGCGATGAGGCGCTGCCAGCAGCCTGTTTAAAAACCGTCCCCGCTGACGACGGAACGCAGATCACCTGCGAGCAGCGCCTCCCTGCTAGTCAGCCACCACCTGCGGAGAAGGGACAGGGGAAAAAAAAGGCAGCGCCCAGCCCAGGCATGCCCACAGCACCCTGACACAGAATAAGAGGCTTTTAAGACTGGATCTGGTTTGCAGAACTGTTCTTTGATCCAGTGTGCAGCCATGACTGGTTCTGAATGAAGGATTTATCTGGCAGCCGCTCTCCCCACTTCCTACTGCGGTACCGGACGGTATCGGCTTACGTTTAAGACCAAAATTATTTATAACTCTGATCGCTCTTCCTGCTGCTCTGTTAACATGAACTGCAGCAGAAATAATTACTGATGGCCACAAGCTGTGAAACAAGCTGAAACAGCTCCGCAGAAGGCGGAGTTTAGACTGAGCTCTGTTGCGCGTGAGCAGGTGAAGTCAGTGAAATGTGCATGTCACACGGTCAATGCGTGTAAGTTGAGAGCTTTGCTTATTACCACTCTGTGTTTAATTGGAAGAGATCGCAGAATGTCATTATAGTTAATTTCAAGGTTGAACTAAAATGAAATCAAGTGTATGTTCTCCATATTCATTGAATGTATAATACACCACCATAAAGGAGCTCCTTCACAAATAACTTGTGGCCACAACTTATCTATCTTGTGGCCACGCGTTACTAATGTGTGGCCACGACTTAACATCTTCAAAAAAAATAATTTGTCCATGTCACCAGAGGGGCTCCATACCTTCACAAATAACTTGTGGCCACAACTTATCTATCTTGTGGCCACGATTTACTCATTCGTGGCCACACGTTACTAATGCGTGGCCACAAGATAGACAAGTTGCGGCTACGACTTAACATCTTCAAAAAAAAATGTCTGTCCATGTCACCAGAGGGGCTCTGTAACATTTTGTATTTGTGGTTCGTATTGATTTTCATTTGCTTGGAAGGGGAGTGGGGAAGGGTGTTGTTGCTAGACTTTGATTTCTGCCTCAAGCTAAATAAAAATTGACAAAAGTTGCTGTAAAAGCCAATAAGCTCTTTGCTGTTGTAGTTTCCACACAAAAAAACTTTTATGCTAGTGCTAGGATTTCCTGATGACTCAAGCTCCAAGTGGTCAGGAAAAGATTTATGCTCCGATGACATGTTTGAAAACCGTTTGATGCATGCTGACAGTAACCATGTAAATAATCTCTAAATTCAGAAGAAATCACTCAAAGATTTTTTCACTAAATAGTTGCACTCATGAAACATTGAGTCATATGGGATTTTGGGAAGACTGAATCCTGGATTTAAAGTGGCACATATATTCCAGTGACTATGTAGCATTCTGAATACAAGCCTTCAATTATTCAGCGCCATTCTGTGGTTTTCCAGCCCTGTCTTCAAGAAGTTTGTTTTTCCCTCCAAATTTAGCGGTAATTGAGGTGTTGGCCCATTTGTTTTTGACAGCTGCATCTTAGAGATAACCCTTTCCAGTTCCATTCAGCTTACATATGTCACTTGATATCTTTAGGGAGGCCTGACAGACCACAGTACTGCTTTTTTTTTTTAGCACAAGGATGGGTGAGATGGTATTAAGCTGTAAGAGCCCAGATGGATCTGGTGCCTCGTTTTGTAGTTCGGTAAGTCTTACTGAAGTGGAAAGAGAGAGTAGAGGGTTGAAATGCCATTTGAACACATATCCATATTTATGAGATGGTTATTTGATATGATAATGATTGGTGCAGACCAATATTTAGCCATGTAATTTAAAGTTAGCAAAATCAGACTCAAGAAGTAGCCTTTTTATGATAGGAAACTTGCCTACAAGCATAAAAGTGGGTCTAAATATTATTCAGTGGCCTTCTGAGTGCAGTTTGCCTGGGCCGTTACTCTGTCTTTATCCATCCATCCATCCATTTTCTGATCCGCTTAATCCCTCATGTGGTCGCGGGGTTGCTGGTGTCTGTCTCCAGCGTTCACCGGGCAAGAGGCAGGGTACACCCTCAACAGGTCGCCAGTCTGTCACATACTCTGTCTTTACTCTCAGAGTAATTATCAGTTATATATTACAGGTTAACTGGACAGGCTGTTTTTAAATCCGTTCCTCCAACATTTAGTGGCTTTTCGAACATATAGGTGTTTACATTCAAGATATTATTCAGTACAGAGACAATGCAAAGTGATTTACATGATTAAAATACAGGAAAATAAAACAGAATATAAGCAAGTAGGAATAAAATGTAGAAACAAAAAAAGAACATCAATAAACAGTTGGAGTAAAAAAATTTAACTAATGCTGTTTCAGTAGAACAGTTTAACTAGAACAGTCAAAAACAGATGTGTTTTTAATCTTGATTTAAAAGAACTCAGGTTTCCCGCACCTTTACAGTTTTCTGGAAGTTTGTTCCAGATAAGTGGAGCATATGAACTAAATGCTGCTTCTCCTTGTTTAGTTCTGGTTCTAGGTATGCAGAGAAGGCTGGAGCCAGAAGACCTTAGTGCTCTGGATGGTTGATACACTGATAACAAGTCTGCGATGTATTTAGGTGCTAAGCCATTAAGGGATTTATAGACTAACAGATGTATTTTAAAGTCTATTCTCTGAGATACAGGGAGCCAGTGTAAGGACTTTAGAACTGGGGTTATGTGTTCTACTTTCTTAGTCTTAGTGAGGACGGGTGCAGCAGCGTTCTGGATCAGCTGCAGCCGTCTGATCCACTTTTTAGGCAGGCCTGTGAAAACACCGTTGCAGGAATCAATTTGACTAAAAATAAACACATGGACTAGTCTTTCCAGATCCTTTTGAGAGATTAGTCCTTTAATCCTGGAAATGTTCTTCAGGTGATAGAAAGCCGACCTTGTAATTGTAAAATTCTCGTCTCCACAATTCTGAGAAACACCTTGACATTAAGGCCATGAACTAAGTTCAACAGACTGTATGTTGAACTCCTCCAGAATGTAATCCTCTTTCAATACTTCTGATTTTCTCTGGAAGGCGTCGCCCAGGGCTCCAGCTTGTATTATGAGTTTTACAAAGGTTGGGCGTTCTTTCAAGATCCTTGGAAGGATGTCTGATATATCAGACACCAGGCCACAGCTCAAAGGGTTGTAAATCAGCACCTCTGTGTTTTTCTTGTTACAGAAATGTTTAATCCCGCTTACAGATTGATTGCCTAATATCCAGGTCCTTGGCCCTGTGGCATGTCTTTTCTCTGGTAGCTTAGTGTTGACATACCTCTGAATGTTGTCGTGATTCTCCTGGGTCACATCTTGGAGCGGAGCAAATCTGTTTCGTAACGGAATTCCAACATTTCCAGTAGGCTTTTCAATTCAATTCAATGCAATTCAATTATATTTATATAGTGCCAATTCATGAAACATGTCATCTCGAGGCACTTTACAAAGTCAGAATCAATCATATTATACAGATTGGTCAAAATGTCCTATATAAGGGAACCAGTTGATTGCATCAAAGTCCCGACAAGCAGCATTCACTCCTGAAGAAGCGTAGAGCTACAGGGAGAGTCGTCTGCATTGTCCATGGCTTTGCAGCAATCCCTCATACTGAGCAAGCATGAAGCGACAGTGGAAAGAAAAACCACCCATTAGCGGGAAGGAAAAACCTCCAGCAGAACCGGGCTCAGTATGAGCGGTCATCTGCCTCGACCGACTGGGGGTTACAGAAGACAGAGCAGAGACACAACAAGACAGACAAAAAAAGCACAGAAGCACACATTGATCCAGTAATCTGTTCTACATTAAATGGTAATAGCGGATGATCTGTCTTTACTGGATGATGTCACAGTTAACAAGACAGACAAAAAAGCACAGAAACACACATTGATCCAGTAATCTGTTCTACATTAGATGGTAATTGCGGGTGATCTGTCTTCCTTGGATGATGTCACAGTTAACAGAACGTCAGACCAGGTGCACCTACTATGAAGAAAAAAGAGAGAGAACAAAAAGTTAAAAGCTGAAATGACAACAGTCATTTCAATGTAATGCAATGCAAAACTGGAGAACAGTAGACTGGAGAACAGTAGAAATCAGTAGAGTGAGAAAAATAGGCCCTGATGTCCTCCGGTAGCCTAAGCCTATAGCAGCACAACTATAGATGTAGCTCCGGGTAACATGAGCCACTTTAACTATAAGCTTTGTCAAAAAGGAAAGTTTTAAGATTAGTCTTAAAAGTAGACAAGGTGTCTGCCTCACGGACCAAAACTGGGAGTTGGTTCCACAGGAGAGGAGCCTAATAGCTAAAGGATCTGCCTCCCATTCTACTTTTAGAGACTCTAGGAACCACCAGCAGACCTGCAGTCTGAGAGCGAAGTGCTCTGTTAGGAACATACAGGGTAATCAGAGCTCTGATATATGATGGAGCTTGATTATTAAGGGCTTTATACGTTAGAAGAAGAATTTTAAATTCTATTCTTGATTTAACAGGAAGCCAATGAAGGGAAGCTAAAATTGGAGAAATATGATTCCTCTTGTTGATTTTCATCAGAACTCTTGCTGCAGCATTTTGGATCAGCTGAAGACTTCAAACTGCATTTTGTGGACTTCCTGATAGTAAAGAATTACAATAGTCCAGCCTTGAAGTAACAAATGCATGGACTAGTTTTTCAGTATCACCCCTGGACAGAATGTTTCTAATTTTGGCGATATTCCTGAGGTGAAAAACGGAAACTCTGGAAACCTGTTTAATATGGGATTTAAATGACGAAAACAACACCAAGATTTCTAACTTTAATTCCAGAGGCCAATTTAATGCCATACAGATTAAGTGATTGATTAAGAAGTTTATTTTTTGAGGACTCAGGTCCAAAGACTAAAACTTCTGTCTTGTCAGAATTTAAATGCAGGAAATTTAATGTCATCCAGCTTTTGATGTCATCAAGACATGACTGTAGTCGAAGTAACTGATTGGATTCATCAGGATTTATGGATAAATATAGCTGAGTGTCATCAGCATAACGGTGGAAATTAATCCCATGTTGTCTGATAATTTTGTCAATCAGAAGCATATATATAGTAAAGAGAATTGGTCCAAGGACTGAACCCTGTGGTACTCCACAGGTGACCCTAGAGTTTGAGGAAGATTTATTATTAACATGAACAAACTGGAATCTGTCTCACAGATAAGTTTTAAACCAGTTTAATGCTTTCCCCTTAATCCCTACAGTATGCTCAAGTCTTTGTAGGAGAATATTGTGATCAACTGTGTCAAATGAAGCACTGAGATCTAACAGGACAAGTACAGACACAAGTCCATTATCTGAGGCAATGAGAATATCATTAGTGACCTTCACCAGAGCTGTTTCAGTGCTATGATGAGCTCTAAAGCCTGACTGAAACTCCTCAAGTAGGTAATTACTTTGTAAATGTTCACATAGTTGATTAGCAACTACTTTCTCAAGAATTTTAGATAAGAAAAGAAGATTAGATATAGGTCAGTAATTTACTAACTCATCTTGATCAATAGATGGTTTCTTAAGTAAAGGTTTAATAACAGCTACTTTAAAAGCCTGTGGTACATATCAATTTACCAAGGATAAATTAATCATGTCTAAAATAGGACCACCGATCAAAGGGAATACCTCCTTAAACAACTTGGGATCGGGTCTAACATACAGGTAGAAGGTTTAGATGAAGCTAAAAGTTTAGATAGCTCAGAAAGCTCTACTGCTTCTAAACAGTTCAGACACTGTGCAGGTTTTAAAGATTCCTCCAACGCTGCCTCACTTACTGAGGACGAGGTAATCATGTTTAGGAGGATGCCAATTATTCTATTTTTAACGGAATCAATTTTATTTATGAAGAATCCCACAAAATCATTACTGCTAAGAGCGAAGGGAATGGATGGATCAACGGAGCTATGACTCTGTGTGAGTTTGGCAACTGTACTGAAGAGAAATCTAGGATTATTTTTGTTCTCCTCAATTAATGATGAAAAATATGCTGCTCTAACTCTGCGAAGGGTCTTGTTATACAACAATAGACTGTCCCTCCAGATTAGGTAGGATTCCACTTGGTGTGTAGAGCGCCATTTTCTCTCCAATTTCCTAATTTTGTGCTTCAAGGAACGCAGCTCTGAATTAAACCAGGGAGCCAGCTTCCTGTAAATAACCTTCTTTTTCAAGGGAGCTACATTGTCTAATGCACAACGCAATGACGAAGTCATACCGTTAACAAAGACATCTATTTTTGAATGGGAAGAAACAACATTGCTGCTATCTGCAGGGTATTTCTGCAATACCGACGATATTAAGAGGGGGACAGACTTTTTAAAGTTTGATGCAGCGTTGTCCGATAAAGATCTACTATAATGGAACCCTCTTTTGGGGGTGGAGAACTCATTTAGATTAAACTCAAATGTTATTAAAAAATGATCAGATAGGACAGGGTTGTGAGGAAATACTGTTAATTCTTCACAATCAATGCCATATGTCAGCACAAGGTCTAAAGTATGGAGCCAAGAGTGCGTCGGTTTATGCACATTTTGAGCAAAACCAATTGAATCTAGGATAGTTTTAAAGGCTACGCTAAGGTTATCACATTCTGTGTCAACATGAACGTTAAAATCACCCACTATAATAACCTTGTCTGTGTTTATCACCAAATCAGATAAGAGGTCTGAGAGCTGATCCAAAAACTGAGAGCAAGGGCCTGGTGGACGATACAAAACAACAAACAGAATTTGGATGAGGGAAACTGAGTGTTAAATGTTCAAAAGAACTGTAGTTATTAATTGGCCTGGGACTAATTAATAAATCAGACTGAAAGATGGTTGCCACTCCTCCTCCTCTTCCCACAGATTTGGGAATGTGGAAATTTGAATAATTGGAGGGAGTTGACTCATTTATACTAACGTAGTCCTCTTGTAGCCAGGTTTCTGTGAGACAAAATAAATCAATCTGTTTATCAGAAATCAATTCATTAACTAACAAAGTCTTTGGAGGGAGAGACCTTATATTTAATAGACCACATTTAATTGTTTTGTTTTTTGGTTCAAGGTGAGCCGTATTGATTTTTATTAGATTTTTACGATTTGTTCCTTTTAAATCAGTATTTGATCTGTTAAGTTTTGGCCGTGGGAAACACATGGCTTACTCCTATCATTTGTTGTGGGAACAGCCCGCAGTTGTTTCACTTGTCCTGGGACAGTTCTCGGTAGTATTGGCCAGTTTCCTTTGTCTAGGTGGGGGGTTCATTGATCCTTTGGTCTTGCACCCAGAGTGGTCCAGGGATTCTCATTTTCCTCAGGGAGCTGTTTGTTCAATGAGTTGCTGGGCTGCTGGTCGCCGTTCGGAGTCACAGGCAGGGTTGTTTAATTTCCATACGCGCCGTTTACATCATAATTCAGTTCGAGTCGGCAGATCTTCTGTTCCATAACAGATATCTTCTGTAGAAGCGTGTCAAAGTCCACTGTGGTGAGGGTAGGCATCTTTCAAAAATCAAAATCAAAAATAAATAAAATAACTAAATCCAACTTTCTGTGGTTTTGGCTAAGAGATAAAAAGGAGATAAAAAGTAAAAAAGTAAAAGGCAGGAAAATGCAACAAGCACGGAGCAGAGAAAAAAAGCGTCCGAGTAGGCAGAGAGGCGGAGAGATAAAAGATCTCTCCGCCTCTCTGCCTACTCTGCCTACTCTGTAAGGCACGGTGGAGGCTGTGGCATGTTATAGCTGTTATTTTTGCTTACACCTCTACCAATAGACTGAGATGATTGTGATTGTGTAATAAGTGGCTGCACTGAAAAAACCTCATCCACTGTGCTTTAGAACTAACTTAAGATTAGATTGGCTTGCTTTTTTCAACTCTGTCTCTGTCTTTGCCACTGTCACGCCTGAATTTCCCCATTGTGGGAGAATAAAGGAATTTCTTATCTTCTTATTCTTCTTAGGAGTTTTGAATATATTCTTGTCCTTACTTGGATTTTGAGAAAAAAAAATCAAACTCATGCTCGTTATTGGGTTCACGAGAATAACACTTTAGCAGTCTTTTGGGAAAAGTAAGAATGTCATTGACTGATAAAAGCAACTCTGAAGCAGATGTCAACCTTATTGTTGTAGTGAGCCAATCACAGCCTTCTTAGGGCCTGATCTTCAAGGGTTCCAAATAAGGAGCTATGTATGGGCAAAAATAAATAATAATAAATAAATAAATCGATAGATATTGCATGTGCAATAAATGGGCTTGTTTTTGCAGGTGACCTACAAAAATTGCGTCCACAACGGATAAGACATGCAAAACCAATTGGATCTGTGCCTTTTAAATGAATACGTTTAGTGTGCTACTGGCAGTTTGAGAGCTGCCGTAAAAGAAAGTTGACATTCTACAAAAATGGAGTTGGAGGTAATTATTATTTAAAAAATAATAGCATTGATAATAATGACTATTATTTTTTTGTGCATTTTAAATATCTTAAAGTGCTAAAAACAAAAGTTAATAAAAGAAAAGATGAAAATAATGAAAATTACATTTAAAGTCATCACTAAACAGAGGGGGAGGACTGCACTTCCAACTCCCCAGTGTTTACAGCTCGGTCCTCCAACACATTCCAGAGAGATTACATCAGCATCTCATCATGATTCATGTGACCAAATACTCCACTCACACCAAGCAATAGCTCCTAATGACCCAGGACAGTGGTGGGTCGGTCATTGATTTGCATCTGGCTTAGAATGCACCGAGGACGATGGGCCTCCATGTTCTTTAAAACAGCAGCGCTCCAACTGCAGGTTGCACAAGTGCGAGCCACCAGAATTGACAAAGACTTCTGGACAGGTATCGAAATGTTTTCAGAGAGAACTGAATGAAAGTCTGATTGCCTCCAATTTAAGCCTGTTTGCCATTACATTTAAAGGATTAAATATCAACAATAAAACCTAGAAAAGTGGGCTTTGTCAGCTCCTCACCAACTAAATTCCATTAGAGTTTAGAATCATCTCACAACAGCTGGATTTACCTTCACCAACTCCTCAAAACAGCCGCTTCACCTCAAAACATTTAAAACCAAGGTAGCCCCATAATTACAACATGACTGTGTTTCATACAGAGCCCGTAAAGGAACATTGAAGAAGGAAAACAAAAGTCCCTCTTGCATCCGATTTTGCACCTCACTTTCAATTGTGCTAAATATAGACGCAAATATAGACACGGATGCACATGCTCATTAGTTTGCAAGTGTTTTAATATACACAAAACTTTTGTTGTCAGGGAACCTGGTCTTTCTCGGTCAACGATAATTATTTCCTTTCTTCCTTTAAAACGTAGATACAATAAGGTGTAAAGCAAGATAAACTCACCTTCATGTTTAGGGCCTACAATTATAGCTTCTACTTACTTCACCAGACAAAATCAAATGCTTACAGGACAAACTTCTCTTTGTTGAGAAATATTGTGCCGTTTTAATATTGAGAGATTACATCCCTCATCATCCCTTAACGCTGTATGTTACAGCAAACCTAGCACTGGTTGAGAAAAAAATTTATTTAAAAAAAAAGGTTACATGCTGCAGCATATCTTCGATGTTTTTCAAGGTAAATTCTTTTCCCAAGATTTTGACATGTGGAGCCTCTCCAGACGGCTGTTGTTGACATTTGTAGATGCGTTTGATGCCAGCCCGCATTGGAAAACCAGACGATGTTGGTTTCTCTAGCAGCTGTAACAGAAGGCCATAAAGCCCTGCCGCCCACCAAACCAGGAGTCGAACACCACCAGAATTCTGCGGAGCAATAATAACCCAACCATTATCGGCCCTTCAAACGATATTTTATCATTACAGCATCAATGCCACTTGAAAACCAACAGCGGTTTGATGTAAAGACCACAGAATTTCCCATTGACGTGTTTAAAGAACTCGATGGAAGAAGATGCATATCTGATCAGTGATGTAGGTTTTCTGTAAAAGCCTGACAGCTTTGGCGAAAGCATTTTATTGTGTGTTTTTAGTTCAGTCCTTTATGTATGTCTTAATCAGCTATTAAATCAACCTTCAAACATACACACTGGCTGTGGAGGAGGCATGAAGTGCTTCAGCCCCCCTTGTTTCGTGAACCTAATTAAATGAGTCTGATTTGAGTTGCCTCTTGATAAAAAGAATTTAAAAATGCCTGTGATCACTGAAGAATTTTTGATTACACATCCTATTGTACCAACCATTGGCTAATCATTTTAGCAAATGAGATCAGCATCAGACTCAATGTTCTTACTTAATCTAATTAAAGCCGTAGTAATGAACGCTGCTCAGCACATGTCTTTCCACATACAAACTTCAGAGCCATGTGTTTGTGGGATAATCAAGCAAGAACACACCGGCACACACATGTGTCAGGCTGTGCGTGCGGCATGTGGGCAGAGACTGAGGCGCCCCACATGTAAGGTTGTTTGGTGCCTGACTTGAGGGGGAAAAAGTCGTGTGTGGTGATTTGAGGTGGAAGGGGGTGATTTTGTGTGTGAATTAGTTGGCTTGCTAGTGCACGCAGTTCATAGCAACATGTTGTTGGGAATGGGACCTTTTCATAATTTTGTTGTTTACATTAGCCCAGCTTCAACCTTAACCATATTCGTTTTGTACCCACTATGGCAAGCAACAAGGTCATCCAGAGTCTTTTTTTCTTCCCTTAAAATCATCATTTGGGATCAGGGCTATTCTGATGCAAATTTTGGCCTGTTGAAAGACAAACATACGCATAAAATTGAGGTATAGTTTAGATTTGAGCATTTTGTTTTAAAAGAATTTCCACAGTGCACCGCACATTTCAAATCTGCTATTCAACTGTTTCAGATCTCCTGATGATGCAGATCTACACATATGGAATTAAGTGGAATCCCAGGGACATCAAGTACTGTCATCTATCAAAAATACCGCGTGCTAGTGTTCCACTGTGTAAATATGGTCACTTTTTCTCTGATGTCACTGTACTGTTGTTGTTTTTCATGTTACGTATTCCTGTCTGGAAATTAAATTTGTAATGTTGATTCTGTAGTGGCAGGACATGTGCAGTATGTATGATTTGGGAGAGCTGAGGCACTCATGCTGAGCAATTTTTCTTCACACCCAAACTTACCAGGAGGAAAATAGCAATTAGACTGAATTTATACAACACTTTTCTATTCATTCTGATCACTCAGTGCAGTTTAGACTAGTCAGATTCCCCAAACAGAGTTCGTAAATGTGCACCAATACGCAGATCATTAGGCATCTTGAGGTTAAGTGCCATTCCGAGGGGGAAAATGACTTGTGGCTGGAGGGAGCTTGAATCCAACCCACAACCTTTGGTTTTGAAGACAACTATTTTTCCCACTGTTGCTCAGTGGGAAGAGTGGGATAACAATGCCACAGGGGTAAATGTGTATTAAAGGGATGTTGGAGGGTTATTTTGTTCAAGCAGCATCTTTCTATGCTTTTGAAAAGGCAAGACAGACAGACAAATTTAATTGGGTATTGATTGATGTTAAATTGATCCAATTTAATTAGCCACATACAGTTTGAGTCCTTGTGATTTCACATGTTGAAACCACTAACTAACGCAACGTAGTGCACAACAGTGATGTGAATGAAAAAAAAAAGTTACACAAGCCTTTGAAATTCCTTAAAACTTTTGTGGTAATAAAGTCAGTACTTTTCAGAACCACCTTTAACTCCAGTAAGAGCTACAGGTCTTTTGGATAATTTCCACCAGTGATGCCCTTTTAGAAAGTGAAACTTCGTTTTTGCAAAAACTTCAGATTCAGGTTTTTTTCATATAAAAAAAAGAACCCACATAGCATGATACTTCTACTGCCATGCATGCAATGTTGGGGATGGTGCGTTTAGGAGGATTTTTTAAACATAAAAAAATCTAAAATGTGACTCACCATTGCGGTCGTCTTTAAACATATGTAGTGCTATGAAAACTCTGCCCTTGTTGATTTCTCTTTTTTGTTTGTGTTGTCAGATTTAGATGTTTTAGTTTATCAAAGTAATTTAAGTATCAGGCAGATGTAAAAACAAAAGACAGTTTTCAAATCATAGTTTAATTCTTTAAAGTTAAAGTTGATAATCCTGTTCTGAGACACTTTGTTGTACTGACAGTAGTTAATACATTATGTATTCAGAAAAAGGAGGTTAAAAAATGTTGATCACTGTGAGAGCTGCAGGCCTATAAAAACTCTAACCAGTCACTGCCATTATGGCTTTTCCAGCCCATACCCCCTTCTGCTCCTTTTATTTATTTATTTATATATTTTTTGTTGGGGGGGGGGGCACTTTCAAATCTTGCTAGCTATTCAACATTACCAACTATGGCTTTAAGGCAAAGTGCTTTCCAAGCCAACCTGGTGAAAAGTAACTTTCACCCTAAACTTAACTGGTTATGCCACCATTGGCAGCAACAAGTGCAATCAAACAATTGCAATAAGTGCCACTGAGTCTTTTACATCACTGTGATGGATTGTTGACCTACTGTTCTTTGCAGAATTGTTTGAATTCAGAATCCATAGTTCTGGATGTGTAGGTGTGTAGACCTGGGTGCATGTTGTATAATGTATCTTAAACCAAAAAAAAAGAAAATGTAACTTTTTTTAATTTAACACATTTAACAAAAGACAGGAGTGTACATAAAGATATAATTTTATCTGGATGATATTTGTACTCAAACTAGTGTTAATAAATAGAGTCGGTTATATGTTAAAAAGAGATCTGAATAGCCTAACTAAAAGAAATTTCACGTTGGCTCCACTTTGCTCACAGTGATCACATTTTAAGGGCAACATAAAAAGGTAAGTAGAACTATCCTAACCAGGTTCATTTCAAATTATTCATATTATTATATTGAATTATTCCCTGTTTAAACAGTTAATGAGCATATCAAACTTAAGGAGATCTCCATCCTTACTTGTCACTCTTTTATAAAATTTACTGTATATACCAGAGCAAAAATGCTATATTATTAGGCAGCAGAATAAAATAGAGTTGGACAATCAGTGAGAAGCAAGTTATGTATGCAGCTATGACTCAGTATCTAGGTTTTAATCGGACTCAGTCTAATTATTGAAAATAGTTCTGTTCACTGAGCAAACAATACAAAGCAGAGAGGGAGGGAGTGGGAGAGTTGGAAGGAAGAGTTCAAGCTCATGAATCATCATTGCCTTCTGGATGTCTTGCTGAGTTGTCCAGCCCTGTCATTGTTGTGCCCCTAACACGCTGTGCTGAAACAGAGCGGCATGACCTTCAACCTCGTCATAAAAGACCTCCTGTGGGTTGGTGCTGGCTGCTGGCCGCAGCGACGATGAAGCCGCCTGCTAGTCGCTGTCACCCAAGGCAACCTCCACCCAATATCTGTAACCACTGGGATGCTATATAGAATCAATTGTAGTTTACAGAAAGCTGGCTAAATGTTGCAAAATATTGTAAAAAGTCTGACACCGACCATAGGCTGTTTCCTCTGTTTACTCAATCTGGGTGTCTGTGTAGAGATATCTGTACACATTTCTACTACTAAATGATGTTGTGCATCCATGATCAGCACGTGGTTGTGTAGGTGGTAACACTGCGGTCAGTATGTCATGCAGCCGGGTCCCAAGGTTTTGCGGGGGTCTGTAGTAACCACACAATGATGTTCTTTATGGGTAATATTGCTGATCTGCCCCTTCCTCTCAGCCCTGTGCCTCAAGACATTTTGGCTCAATGAATGTTAAGTGCCATGGCATTCTCTCTGCGTTAGTCTTTTATGCTGACTTTTTGCCATCTTCTTTCCAGATCGAGAATGTGGACGCCTGTCTCAGTTTCTTGGACGCCAGAGGAGTGAATGTCCAAGGGCTCTCAGCAGAAGGTAAGAGGAAACAATTGAAGATTTTGTGCCTTTTTAAATCTTTAAACTAAATACAACCGGGAAACCAGTGTGTGTTGTCAGACATATCACTTGGCTTGGGAATTCTCTTCCCTCACCAACCTAATCCATTGTGTTTAGTTTTACATGCGTTCAAAGTACGTTATTTCTGCAGAAAACTGGTTTAAGTCCATTTCCATAGTATATCACACTGACCCAAACAGCAGTGTAAAGGTACAGCAAAGTGGTCCACATTAATTGTGTTGATCATTACACAATATAAATGTTAAGTGTAGGCTTAAGTTTAAAAAAAATCTAACTAAATCAGATTTTCTTTCTCGCAGTTGGACTCAGACTGTATCATATTGTCTTCAAAGAAAGTCCATTTGTTTTTGTTTTTTTATCTTGTGTTTTTTGTACAGTACATAAAATGCCATCAGGCTTTATGTACATTATGTCTTTAGGGCACCGAACAGACCAGCTGCATTCAGCGTTCCCTGAAATAATGCTGCCTAGTTACACCAGTTAAAATGATTAATTTACAGTTATTGAAATGAAAAAGAAGGCTATCACGACATGTTTTTAGAACATGGTGTAAGGAAAGCAGAGAGGAAAAAATGCATTTCATTGAGAAAAACAAATGCCTTAGACTTGTGCTGGAAAGAATCAAGGCTTGACTCTGACTTAATATCTGGGACTCAGGTCTCATGTACTAAGAACATTAATACTGAGACTTAAGCTTATATTTAGCTACCGCATACTTTAAGAGCAATAAGCAAAATTTCATTATTTTAGATAGAAAGAACTAAAGAAAATGTTTTGTGAAGAACTAAAAGATATCTTTTTAGATGGACTATGGTTAAACATCACACACCACCTCTTTGTGTTTTTCTCCAGTCTCTTGTTTACATAGCCGGACCGGCCGTGCACGTACGCATCTGAACAACCGCCACTCAGGGCTTACCCACTCCCTGCCCATAAAATGCAACCACCAGGCACAAAATGGTGGAGAGCACGCACGTCGAATCAAACTCTTCGCTTGCTAACAGCATAATACTTAATATAATACATAATACAAGTTCTGTTACTTGCTTCTTCACTAGACATGTTCCTTTGAAAGGTGATGTTGTTCTGGTGTGTTTTTATCCTTTGCAAATAGGCTCATATGAGCCAATGGGTGAGAAGGAGAAATGGCTCCCAAGTGCTGGAGTGGAGATAGAGAGGCCTGGCTTGATACACATCTTGTTTTGCAGACAGTGCTTATGCTTCACCTAGTGGTGAAAAGTCGCTTATTGCTCCTTTAAGTATACTTAAGTATAAATATAAGCTTAAGTCATATTAATATTCTTAGTCTTAGACTTTTGTTTACACTTATATGTATCAGTCAAATATACGTTACCATACTATTGTTAAGCACGTAAAATATAGTTTATAAAAAGTTAACTTTAAGTACACTGCCTCATTTTAAGTAGGAAATAAGTATACTCGTAGTACACTTGAATAAATTACGTTTTGCTAAGGACAATTATTCTTATCGTGTCACTAAGCCACCATTACGTTTTATACAAGGTACCAAAAAGACTTCTGCATCAATGATTTTAAAGTATTGGGGGCTTTTTTCACACTTCGGTAACAGAATGTTTTAAGCTAGCCTAAAAACAGGAGGGACTTAAAGAACCACTCCCTTCAAAATAAGAGTCCCTGACATATTTACAACACCACAGCTTTCACCTTCACATTTGGGGCTCTCATTAATAGATCACAATTATTTCATCAAATCTCATGTTGATAGATAGCAAATACAATGCATTATTGCAGCACCTTTAGCTTGGCCTTTTCATGTCAATGTATCTCGTATTAGAACATTTGGATTCATCCCTATATTGCAGCATTGTAGTGACATTACATCATTGGTTTTCTGTTTTAAACCCTTGTAAACTGTTGATGGAAGTTTCCCTCAGACCTCCCCTGGTCTTAACACAGCAAAGGTGGGGTATCTGCCTCACTAAAGTCTGTATATGCATGTTCTGGACATACCTTGGTTTGTATCGGGAGCACTTTGCTGCCCTCTAGTGATCAGAGTTATGCTCAATTATGCCTAATTTTACCAGTTTGCATACTTGATAAATACCTTTATAGCTTTTAAATGCACTATATCCAAATCGACAATCTTTTTTCCAGTTTAGCATATGCTTGCATGCAGAAACCCAAATAGTTATTTTCTATGTATAAGATGTTAAACAAAATCATGACAGATATCAGGATGTTTTATCTAAATACTTAAAACTATGCAGAAGCTGACCTAGCACCTCCTGACTTGGATGCCTAATAGTTGTTGCAATATTGCCACTATGGTAACCAGGCATGCAGTAAAAAAGTATGTTTCTTCAAAATAATGTATAACGTATATGTGTTCTGTATTAATGCCAGTCTGTCAACATAAACAATATTTAAACTTAATGACTGTTAGTGTGTTTTCGTAATCATAGAACTGTTCAGGTATTAGAGTGAAATGTCTTCGGCTGTAATAGAGGACTCATGTTCATTTTTCCACTGTACCTTTTTCCTTTATAGCTACAACAAGAAATTAATACGGCCTTGACCCCTCAAAATGCAGAAATAGCCTGACACACTGACCAGCAGCTCTAAATTCTGCCCCCCCCCCACCCCCCTCAAACTACAGCTCTAAAAACAGCAAAGTGACTCGCTAAGCTTGGAATTTCAAAGTGGGTCTCTAGATATATGGGCTATTGGGTTACGTCGCTCATTGCTGTCGCTGATGCATTTCATTAGAGCCTTCACTGTCTCGTCCTCTCTTACTGCGTGTGCTCTGCTCTGTTTGTGGCACAGCCCTGCCCGTACTCACACGTCTAATTGAATCTACTGGGGCTTTCCTGGCATATGCATTCTTTATGTTTTTACAAGGCAAGGGAATTAAATAAAGCCGAGCGTTTGATGTGCACACAGGAACCCAGTGCCTACTTATGGCAATAACTTCTTTGGAAAGGCTGCCTGCGTTTCTCTCGTGGGAGACTGTAAACCAAAGTTCCAGCAAAAAAGTCATCTCGCTGAAGCGCTTTACAGTTTCCTGACCGACGTTTCCACTGAGGGAGGTTATGGGTCATAATAAAAATCAAATAAAAGCCTTTTTTCATGCAAAAGCAATGAGGAGTCTAAGATGCTTTGTCATTTGGTTTACTGAGCTTTTTACTAAAGAGGACAACACGTCGTAGTCCATTCTGGGCTATTATAAAAATGCCTAAAATTATATATGCGTAGCTTTAGGTGACATGAATACCTTAGACATTTTGATCATGTTTTTTATTTGTCCTTTTATTATTCTGCACTTTCATCATATAACGGATGATTAAGCATGAAATTTTCTATGTTTATTGTCGCTCTACAAAGAAAAAACTATTAACATTTAAACTCACTCTGATACTTTGCACACACACATACACACAGACACACACAAAATCAAAGTGAGCTAATAAAATGTTTTACTGCCTGAATGTGATAATTATGTGCAGGAAGTTTAGTCATCCACTTCTAGCCTTAAACACAGGTGTGACCCCCCAGTTCTTGCAGTTCATAATGAGGAAATTCAAGGATCTTAACTGTAGATCGTAAATCTTTTTAAGTGTCTGCTCTCGGGGGCTATGATCTGAGCACAACAGGGTCTTAATAGTTTGTTAACTTGTGGACAACCTATAACGTGACCTGCTCGCCACTGTAAAATCTCTCCCGCTTGATCTCAGTGGGTGTGTCGAATTTCATCTGCAACCTTAAACACTCGCCTGTGTAGGCTCATCGAGTTACAAAGACGTTAAGATAAGGGGAGTAATGTAGAGGTCAGCTTGAACTTGCCAAACACCTTATTAGGTAGACCTTGCTGGTACAGGGTTGGACATCCTTTTGCCCCCAGAACCAACATACTTCCTACAAAAATTCACCAAGGTGTCAGAAACACCCTTTAAAGGTTTAGGTTCACATTGACATGATAGAATCTTACATATAAGCAGTTGCTGCAGCTTTGCTGGATGCGCATTCAAAAGGACAATCTCTTATTTACCTGCTCCCAAAGGCCCTTAATTTGATTAATTGTATAGGCCATTGAAGTACAGTATACACTTTGTCACATTGAACCTTTGTCACTCCCCGGCTTTGTTACAAAACCACTGCAAATAAATCATCTATAGTTAAAAAATTATTAAAAAGGGTTAAACAGAGTTTATAAAACACCAATAAATCTACAATTGCATACCACATTGTATGAATGAATTGGAGTAAACTACCAATATTATTATTTTTGTTCTCTAGCTTTGCAACAGGTGTCTAAAAAAACAAAGAAAAAGAAATGACAACCCTTTTAAGCATTCAGATAGACTCTTGGTCTCGTGGTGACACATTGATCCCCCTCTAGAGGAAGAAAATGGTATTGCATGTAACAACACTAAAACCACAAAAAGTGACGACTATCTAAAAAAAGGAACAAGGGAAGAGAAAGTATATAGCATCCATGTGGATCCAAACACCTCAACTTTTAAATTTATGGTAATATCGATCAGATCTTAGTTATCCTTCAGTGCTTTAACCTTGTCTTGCTTAGTAGATGTTTTACCATCTCCGCAATCATTTTGTACTTGTAGAAAAAATTATAAAATGCAATAAGAAAGAAATATACATCAATCACTCAAACACCCTGTAAAAAAGCTTCTCTAAAAAACAAACATACCTGACCGTTGAAATAGCTGTTTCTGTTTTACCCACCGATACAGCTATCCCATGCGATCAACTTTTTTATTCTGAATTCGTTAAAAAAGGTATAAAGAAGAAAAGTTGTTCAAAACTAGGGCTGTGTTATAACAGTATTTGCTCTTATTCATAAGTTATGTTAAAGTAGACATATTAGGAATAAAGGGAAGAATATTTTCAAAATACTATAATAAAGCCTTATTTCAACCAAAGGGTGTTACACATCAGGGCTGATGCTGCAGTTTGGTAAAATTGAGAAACCCCCTCTTGAAACTTCCAATGAGTATAACTATTGAGCACATGAGCAGCTTCTCTCAGCTTGGATTTTTTTTTCTTAACATTTATCAAAGAGAGTTATTTATCAGTTTCCAAAAGTTTCTATCACCAGCAGCTCAAATCTCTAACACTGTCTTTCTCTAACACTCCAAATAGAAAACCTCTGTTGAGATTCTCTCAAAGCCCCAGCATGAATTATGGCCTCTGGCTGTTATAAAATGGAAAACAATCCCGAGAGATTAATCTTCTCTAACTTTCACAGTCTCAACAGTCCACGCCATACATGGCTGAGAAGTATGTGTGCCTCAGCCGATTAAACAAGAGAACAAAGGCTCCTGCGTCAGTCGTTGCCATTTTCGTCCTACCTGAGTGTGCCATCTCTCACTGTGGTCTGAAGGGCATTTTAAAAATGAGTACTCAGGCCACAGTTATGTTTTTTCTTTCATTCTCAAAAGGAGTAAAAGCATTTTAGAAAGACAAATTACAGAAAGAACGATCAGAATCAGATTACGTATGGTCAAAGGTATGTGTATATATATATATATATATATATATATATATATATATATATATATATATATATATATATATATATATATATATATATATATGTGTGTATCAGGGCAGTCAAAAGTAGCTGGTCAACGGCGGCAAATCGCCGTCTATAGCAGCTCTTGCCGCCGCCTACTTTTCCCTGATTATATAATGGAGCGTTATTTGTGCCTTCTGGTTGCTCAACTCTGAAAAACTCTTCTCGTTTCACGCTCGCGGAAAAACGGCCAAGCGAGCGCACAGCACAGCTGGTGTTGAGCATGAAATGAGCAGGTTGAGCGCGCGAGCAGAGAAGGAACTGAGCGCGCGCGAGACTGGTTTTGAGCGCGCGCGTGTTGTCTCACTGCGCGCTCGGAAGTTAGTAAATTGTCATATATTCACCTAATCTGATCTGTTTTATATGGTGCTGGTAATAAATTCAACTAATTTTATGTTAATTTGTTCAAAACCTTGTTAAAACATGATGATAACATGTGAAAAAATGTTTTAAGAATAATAATTAAAAAAAAGGTTGTTTTTGAAGAATTAATCATTCACTTTTTTGCTTTTTATTCAATTAAAAACATGCACTCTGACTCTATTCTTTAAATAATCACCTGTCTTGAAAGCTTCCAAAATACATCAGGGAGACTTTGCACATAGATTGAAATCCCATTGCTCTGCCAGCCTGAATGAAAAGCATCTGTGGACATCAATTTCCAAGTGTTGCCACAGATTCTCCGTTGGATTAAAGCTTAGCCTTTGCATTCACACACAAAATGCTTTATCCTAACCACTTCATTGTCTCTCTGTTTAGGATTACGGTCTTGCTGGAAGGTGGGCCCCCACCCCAATCTCAGACATTTCGCATTCTCTAACAGTGTTTGTTTTTAGCTGAACATAGCCTTTAGCAAAACAAATTTACAAATTTCTACATTTGCTGTGTCCCCTACATGGTTTGCCACAAATCTGGTATGGGATTCTTGTTTTTTCCATTGTGAAAAAAAAAGCTCTTTAAAAAAATGACGATATTTGTGAAGCCTGGTCCGCTGCTATTGGACTTCCTGGTAACAGATGTTTCCACCATAGCTGCAGATCACTGCTGCTCCTCCAGAGAGTCTCATACATCTATTGGGGGCCTCTGGAGGCACTAGATTTGATAACAGGGACTGAATACAAATGCATGCCTGCTTTGCAAAGCTTTATTGATATAAGAATTGTTATAAATAATGTATTGTTTCACCGCCACGTCACCATAATGCACAATACTGGTCTGTCACATATAAATCGTCTGTAAAAATATGTTAAAGTTGGTTAATAAATTAAGGAAAAAAATTTGGGAAAACTTCAAGGGGTGTGCATACTTTTGCACAGCATTTGAACTAGTTGAAGAGAATCTATTCTTTTTACCAATTAAGACTCACTAACCAAATTATGAGCATGATTTTTCCTTCGTTTCACAGAGATCTACAGCAGATAATGCTCGTGGATAATAGTTCCTTTACAGTTCATTCCTATATTAGCTGCACAACAGCTGCTCTAAAGCTCCATCCCCAGAGGACTTTTGCAAAAGTCAGCACATGCTTGTTTCATGGTGTTTGAAAGACACAATACAGAGGATGGAAAATATTTATCTTAAGTGTCACAGGACACCACTTCAGTCATAGACAAATGAAAAACAAACTGCTGCACCACTTTCCCTTGCAGATTCAATGAACGTGTCTTGGCTGTCGTCAGCCGTAAAAAACCCTTTGCCCTGCAGCAGTACATGGATCCAAGACAAACTCGTTAACCAAAGGGTTTTGTGGAATAAATGTCACAGCCGGTCACTGCCTCCACCCACTTTGTTCTTCCAGAGATCAGGAATGGCAACCTAAAGAGCATCCTGGGCCTCTTCTTCATCCTCTCACGCTACAAGCAGCAGCAGCAGCAACAGCAGCAGTACTACCAGTCCCTGGTGGAACTCAGCCAGCAGACCAGCAGCACTGCGCCGTCCACCTGCAGCCTCAAAACACAAGAGATGCAGTCCAGGTTGGTTTTTCTGCCGTTCATTCTCTAAGTGGTTCTGTTAATCCATTTAGTGTCGATATCGGGGTTGTCAGCGTCCGAAATACTCATTGACTTCCAGTATAGGCGTAACAATAGAGAAAAGTCACCATTTAGTTTTGATGAAATTGAATAAGAGCTTTCATGCAACCTGTTACCAACAAACACAGCCGTGTAACAATGCATCCAGCTTACAAGGTGAGATGAAATACAATCATGGAGCGATAAAAACAAGATGAGATTTTGTCAATATTTTATTAAAAAAAAAACTCAGACTAAGTTAACTAAAACAAATACGTACAATTCTGCATGTTTGTTTCACACACAGACTAAAGGTTTCACAAATAATAGTGTTTGAAATAATGTGTATTTACTGTAGGATAACCCAGCTCAGTTTTGGCTAGTCCTATTTTATTAATGCCAAAAAAAATTAAAATACACTTTTTGTGTTTTCTGAAACACAAGATAAGTTTCATAAAACTCAAACTCTGTTTTAAAGAATTCTCATTCCATGTAGAGGTACAGTATTTCAGATTTTGAACCAGAAATGCTCAAACGCATTCCATCCGATAAAAAGCTCTGCGATTATTGCCCTTTAGTTAGGGAAGCTCTGAAGGTGAAGCTAACTTTAGCAATATTAGTAGATAACGGCTAAACTGTTGTGGTAATCTAATCAATGTGCTTCTTGGCTATGTTGTTCGCCAGACAGACAAGAATCTTTGATTTGTTGCCTCTGTCAGCACAACATGCCAACTTCATCTCCAAATTCAAAATAAGAGTCTCAAACATCAATGCAGAGTGTTACTATCGTACTCACAACGCTTTATACCAGGGATTTTCAATTATAGTCCTGGAGGTCTGGTGTCCTGGAACTTTTAGATGTGTCCCTGGTCCAACACACCTTAATCAAATGGCCAAATTATCTCCTCAGCACACAGTCAAGTTGACCAGATTCCTTCTGATGACCTGATTATTTGACTCACTTGTGTTGGAGCAGAGGCACATAAAAAGGGGCAGGACGCCGGGCCTTGACGAATTGAAGGTCCCTGCTTTAGACCTACTTCACCAAATGAAATTGCACGATGAGAGCAACGAAATAGGGCTTTTCCAACAGACTTGGATGACAGGAATTGAGACATTTTATAAACATTTGCTTACTTACAATGAGACCATGACTTCAGTTACAATCACCGTTTAAAAAGCAAGTTAATACATTTAGAACAATGAGTGTACCTCACAGAGATCTGAAAGGACATGCTTGTCTACTTGGTATTTAACACTGAGTCGCTGTGACTTATACTTCTCAGATGCCTGAAAATGTCATGATTCAACCACCCAGTTTAATCCGAGCAATGTCCATTGAGCTCTACTCACTGTTTTCACTGACTTTTAGAGACTTCCGCCACTTCCTGCAACACATTGGCTCCCTCATTAAGCCGCACTAATGATCTCTGGGGTTTGTAGGAGAATGCCACATTGTTGCCAGTCAAATAATATCAACAACCACCGCAGGTCTACCGACAATATTAGGGGCTCCAGCTGGTGATAGTGGGAACCAGAATTCCCTTCAGCTGTTATTTTATGCGTTCAGTAGAGCTTTTGGCAGAGAGTCGGCTCAGCAGCACAGAGGCAGTAAAAGGAAAGAGGTTCTGGCCCTGTGTGATGTAAATAGACAGAGCGAGGCTTAGAGGGGCATCTAAAGGAAGGCCTGACATGCCAAACATAAGCAGCGTTCTCCCTGACCAGATCATGTTCCTCTGGCTGACTGCGCTCTCCCTCTGTGTGTAAAAGCCACGCCAGATGATCAGTTAGTCTCAGCATTCGAGGAGAGGCTGGTCAGCAAGATGATCTTTGCCCTGTTTGGATTGGTAAAAAGGGTGGTAAAGCAGGGGTCAATGTCAGAGGTTATTAGGGGCACAGCTGCCTTGCACTGCCAGCCACAGCTCATCTCGCTCACAACAGGTGGAAATGGTTTTCACACACACAATGGCAGTTTAGCGGATTTACAGAAGCACCTCGTCAGCGGTGTGTCCTTAGGTTGTTTCATAAACAATGCACTGGGTCTCCATGTTAAATAATGTGGAATAGATGGATTTTGTGCAGCACTCTACTTCATTTCCTCATGTGCTCTATGCTTCCCTTGTCTCCTTGGACTATTAGTTCTGTCGGTCAAAGCAAAGGTCATGAGAACAATCATGTCTGTCTGCCAATAACTAAGCTGATAATCTGTGAATTTTTGGGAGCAAAGGGCTCTTTGACCTTTATACAGAAAGAGCATTTTAATGAGTATTGAGATCTTCAATTAAGTTTATTCATTTCACCGATTCACAACACATGTCGTCTCAAGGCACTTTACAGTCAATTCAGTCAAATTTTACTGACAAATTCCGAGTCAAGTAAATAAATGTAAATTGATCATAGTTGTCAAACAACACAGTCAAGTTCCACCTATTATTTAAATTGGTTAAAAGGTTGTCTAAGAAAACCCAGCTGACTGCATCAAGTCATTGACTTACAGCATTCACTCCTCATGAAAGAGTGTGTAGCTAGCCTGGGGAAAATATTGAGATTTTTTAAATGTTGAGATTTTTTAAAAATCGACAAAAGATGAGACCATACTGTTTATATTGAGATGGTCTATGTTGTGTTATAATTATACGTTTATGTGTTCCAATAGGTTATGTTTCAGCTGTTTCTCATGTTTATCTACAGCTGTTTGAAAAAAATGTGCCTGTGAGAAATGTGGGACAAAGCTTTGATTCATCCTGAGCATGCATGTAGCAACAGTGGAGAGGAAAACTCCCCTATAACGGGAAGAAACCTCCAGCAGAACCAAGCTCAATCTGACCTGCCCTACACACAAGTAAAAATCACAGAAGCACTGATCCAGGAGTAACTTCTATTTTAAAGAAAAGTAAAAAGGTAATGGCCAGTGGCTGCTCCTTTAGTGGCTTTCATCAAGAGAAACACAGCTAGCCGGATAAGCTCTGAACCAGTTTTCAAGTTCATAGGATAAAAGAGGGTTAAAGCTAATTGCTATGTCTAGGAGGAGAAAGAGTTAAACACTGATAGACAGTGTCAATTGTATTATCTATAGGAGTAGCTTGCAGGAGAAACTCAGCGGATGCCCTTCATCTAGGACAGTGTCACAGTTCAACAGAACACCAGTGAAAATGAATAAAGTTAAGTTGAAATAACAGCAAATGTTGTTAAATTGGAGAGTAGTAGGTGAATGTAGCACAGTGAGTGGATGCAGTAATGATGTCCTCTAGCAGCCTAAGCATATAGGATAACTACAGGGACAGCTCAGGATAGCCTAAGCCACTCTAATTATAAGCTTTGTGAAAAAGGAAAGCTTTAACCCTGGTCTTAAACGTAGACAGGACACCTGCCTAACAGAAAGGAGCCTGATAACTAAAAGATCTGGCTCCCATTATTCTTTTAGAAACTCTAGGAACCACCAGTAGGCCTGCAGTCTGAGAGTGAAGCGTTCTGTTAGGAACATATGAAACAATCAGATGTTTCATGTATGATGGAGCTTAACTGAAGTTAGTCAGGAAATGGGGAAATATCGACTCTGTGTTGACTACATCAAGAACTGATAGTGGTTATGTATTAGGGCCCTGCTTTGCCTGTACACCCTATGCCGTGCCATTCCTCAGCTAATTTTTTATCAAGCTGTACCTTTTGTGTACGCATAAGGAACAAATTTTAAATATATGTTTTGTTTATTTACTACATGCATGGGCAAACATGCCTACTTTGTTCCTATTTGATATGGTTTCAGTAATAGTTGGCTGCATTTTTTGTCTGCTTACAAGACGACATGTCACTTGGACAAATTTTTCACCAACCACTGTTTTATTGTGCTTTACATTTACAATGTTCATGCAAGGCAATTTGAAAAAGCTGAAATAAAGGTATATTTTGTTCCCTTCTAAGGAGGCTCAGCAGTTACGACATTTGAAATGCCTGAATATGTTTGGAAAATTTAAATGTGGCCGACACTAAGTCACTCTACAAAGCTAAAAAATAAAGGCTTGTTCTAAAGTAGTTGCATTCAAAAACACAATAATTATTACAAGACAACTTCCACTGGAAAAGTGCTACATTATTCTATTATATAGTGTGTAACCCTCCAGTCTGCCAGTTTAGTCTAAACATGTAGTTTAAGCCCCACACAGCAAACTGATACAACGGAGAGAGGGTGATTTGAAACGACTGCGTTGTTTTTTAGTCCTTTCACATGTGCTCTGCTAGTGTATCCAAAGAGTCTATCCTGACACTGCTGCTAAAAAACAGACCGGAAGAACTCAGAAACAGATACGTTTCCCCTCCCCATGTGAATAACTCAAATGTTCTGAAAAGAAAAGAAAACGGCTTCAAAGGCTTTCATCCCTAACCTAACCCTAACTGAAAATAAACTTCAATGAAAATCTAATAACATAAGTATATACAAGCTAGTTCCATGGGTGGAGCTTGCAGCCGGATAACAGACATGCCAACATGTTTCGTAGCTTCTCAGCTGTTATAAAACAGTGTCACCGTTGGTCTCCACATGTTTTGTAAGCAGATATATTCTAGACCAGTGCAGCGTACCAGCCTTCTTTAGCTATCTGACCAGCAACAGCTAGGATCTATTCTTCTAAGATCTATTCTATGTTACTTTTTCTGTACTATGCTTCTATGCTTCTTCTATGACAAGTAAACCAAAAGGGTTTGTTGACACTTGGCATAGGAACTAACAATAAGGTTTCATTTACTTTATTTGTACTTTATTACTTTATCAGGACCCCAAAGGGCAATTTGTTTGCAGCAAGTAATAGTAGTAGTAGCAACCATCACGCAATCACACAAACTATACAGACAATAGACAAGATAGAAGGATAAGAAGCGACTTATAACAGTTAAAAGAGATCAATCCAAAACACACGTTTGTAAAAGATACAAGACTGTAGTTAAGCCCTGAAATAAATTAATAAAAGCCGAAGTTAAAGATAGAATTAAAGTTAAAGTTCAGCAATTAGATAGCAACCTTAAATCAGGACCTGAGAATCTACAGTTTATTTAAAAAGCCAGCGAGTGTAGAGACAAGAGTCTGTTGGTTCGACACCTTGGTAGGGTGTATCTCCTACCTGAAGGGAGGGGATTAAACTCTTTAACCCTGTAAGACCCACTGTTGCAGAATTACAAAATCTTTTTGTCATCCCATTTTTTTTGGTTCAACTGCATAAAATGTCATCTAAAGAAGTTGAAGCTCAGATTCAGTTTTCTTCTTCAAAAACAGATCTTTTTTCAATGCAAGGTAGCATCTTGTCTTAATGACATTCCTGCCTCTGTTAGATTACTGTGATGTTTCTATGAATGCACCTGCTACCTCTCAGCATGTGTTAGATGCTGTCTGTCATGTAGCATTGGGGTTCATTGCAGAGTGTAAAGCTCACTACTTTATATTCTCTGGTCAACTGGTCATCATTACCAATCCATAGACTCATGCATTGGCATAGTTTGAACAACAAAGCTATCCTTGGACTGTTCCTGCCGTATGTATCCTCCGTTTTGCTGTATAAAAACAAGCCTCTCTTGTAAATGAGAACTTAATGAGACAACCTGTGAGAATAAAAGTTAAATAAATGAATAAACTTTAGATACCCCCCCCCCCCCCCCCCCCCCCCCCCCCCCTCATGTTAAGCATGTAAAGCACTGGCAGTTTTAAGCTGTATGTGTTTTAAACCTCTTTATAAATTCATTCAAATACCCAAACTAGTCTTATTGTGCTCCAACCTGTGTTTTCATGTAATTGCAAAAACCTCTTTTAATAACCATAACAAACCTTGATGATGTTGTTTTTTCCCATCCACTGTATATATCTCGATGCACTGTATATACTTCATGCACCTTTTCCTCCTTTGTGCATCTTCTGTTGCTTATAAGAGGCAATGTCACAGTAAATCTCTCCATTGTGAGATCAATAAAGTTCTATCTAATCTAATTTAATTAAGAGAGAAAGAGAGAGAGAGAGAGAGAGAGAGAAAACACTTTGGTTTTAGAGCGATATAGAGTAATAATACTAGAGCGCCGGGCCTCAATAAAGCTGTTATTAATCAGATAAATAAACGTTTCGATTGTTTCATAGTGGTTACATATAGCAGGTAAACACATCCATGACAGCACACCTCAGCTCCCTTCAGCCCCACCACGGTCGCCAGTTTCCCTGTTCCTGAATACGCGATAAACTGCATCTGTAAAATTAACTGCACCTGTCTGAGTCACAAAAGTATTACAGCTCTGTGCGTGAGCATAGTCAAGAAAATCGCCTCTATGACCTGACAGTTCCCCTAGTTTCAGTCAATTGAGCATATTTGCAAGAATGAATGAAGTAGAGGCCACAAGCTAGGTGCGCTTATACAGCACAATGCGTATATTTCATCTTAAAATGAAGCGTAGAAGAAGATTTCTAAATAAATACATTTTCGTGTGAATATTGTAACGTTCCATTATGACACCTAAGCACCAGACCGAAGTTTTTGCTGCTAACACTTTATTTTTAGGACGAAACAGAACGGGACACCTTTAACCCTGCCAGTCCCCCTGAGCCACCACTCCCTCCCCCCGAAGCCTAACTTAAAGAACAGTAAGGTGTGCAACAGCACTTAGCAATAAAGTCTAATACAGATCATTACAATACCTATTCATTTATTTAATAAATTTAATTTTTGATTTTAATTTTCACAAAGGAAATGTTTATTTACATGTCGTATGATGTGGGGATAAAACCATAGACATCATATACGTAGACGCCCCATTGGATGCTGCCGGCCGCTACAGGGCAGCCATCTTGGGTCAGACCACAGATCAGACAGCTGCTGTCAAAATGAAATAGGAGGCAGCTCAGATCTCATTTTAATCATATGTTCACAATGCTCGTGACCTTTCAGACAGATTACACATATTTATTTCAGAACCAAAACTATTTAAACTGAAGTCAAACTGGATGAAAAATGTACACGCACTTACATATTTTGCAGTTACATAGTAATCTAATATACACCTAAATTATACAACACACATCAAATCTCTCTCTGTTCTCCAATATATAATATATATATATATATATAATATATTATATTAGATATATATATATATATATATATATATATATATATATGTAGTCACCGATCTACAGTCCACAGCACTGATCTACATAGGAGCAAATACAGACAAGTGAGAGAAAAGGTGCTCATAACAGCATTTAAAAATAATATAATACAAACCGCGATCTGGGGGAAAAAAAGAATCAACAAAAAACCTAATAACGCATCTTAGAATCAAACACATTACAAAATCATAGCAAACCCAAAAATACTGTATAATATATTAGATAGACATAAATCATGTCTATCCAGTAATTTAGGACCATTTTGTTTGTTTTTGGTGTTTAATGTACTTTTCTCTGCTTCCATCCCTGCTACCCATTAGCACATATTGTGTTTATGCCGGTAAAACTGCAACTGTAAAGTATGAGGATTATCTGTCATAAAATCTTACTTATGGAAGATAATTCCCCAGGATCTGGTTCCTAGTGTCCTTTTATTTGCGCACCCATAAGCGGAGTAAAAGTCGGGCTTCCTGGGACGGAGCTCTGGAAGTTTGCTTACTTTCAATACAAAATCAAAATTATTTATTAAGTTAGACAATCATTTAATTCAATCAATTTGTCCCATGTAGCCCCTAAAAGGGTGACGGTTTGAGTCAGTTGATTTATCTGGAAATCGGTTGAGAATTCACCGGATTCAGAGTGTCTAAAAACATAAAGTACATTTTCCTGAATTGACGTGTATTCTGTCTGACTGCAGCTTGGTCTGACCTAAGATGGCCGCTCTGTAGGCACACCTCTCACCCGACGACGGGGCGTCTACGTATACATGTCTGTGGATAAAACACTGTCAGACCGCCATTACATTTGTGTGCGCACCACACTTTGGGAATCCCTGGTCTTTTGTAATGACATCTATTACCAGATGCAGTTCTTGGCCTACCATGTCATGCAGATAGACATGCCGAATATGGATTTTCTGTGCAAAGAACAAATATAGTTCAGGAAATTGCACACGTTAAAAATGCAGTAAAAATAAATAAATAAAATATGATTTTTGAGGTTCTATGTTTGTATCAAAAACATCTAAAGCAGACCGGGTTGTTTATTAGCCTTTGAGTTGTGTGTTTGTGTCAAATTGAGTGAATTAATGGGTATAATTACATCAGATTACTTTATCTAAACTATAATCAACTTCTCAAATCTTTCTTTGCAGCTTCATTAAGTCACAATTAATCAGACTAATTCTTGTTTGAGATAAAACCTGCTTGAAGGATTCACCCTATCAAATGGTCGCTTCAGCAAATTCGCACAGACAGAACGGAGTCATATTTGCCATACTTCCCAGTACAGTGGTAGTATGGGAAGCTTTCTATAGACAGCACTGCTGGCCCCACTGTTGTCTCCAGGGCAGAGGATGAGGATATGTGTGTGGTAAATGTGTGTTGTCAAAGGGGGTCTCCCCATTGGACAGCATGAAGCCATGGAGGTTTCAGAGCTTCTAAAAGACAGGGGGGGTGACAGGCCTTGCCGGGCACAGCACACCCTCCCGTTAATTCATTATGTCGGGTGAACGAGTGACCCCTGGTTTCGGCGCTCTCCCGTCTACCCACCAGTGTTCTCGCGCAGGAAGAGCAGTTTGCCAGATGGATGGGGTGAACAGCCTGGTCAAGACTAAGCCT